>NC_062974.1:16628103-16932627 GCF_023078275.1 Leguminivora glycinivorella | reverse complement strand
TGACTCGACGGATTTTTAGAACCACGGTATGCCATAAAAAGTCCTAAGCCTATTCATTACGTTGCGGTATTTGTTTGGTATCTCGTTTGTATGTAACTTCAAATCGCATGCGAATTCGCGCGCCATCTAAATGAGCCGTATAGATAAAATGGAGTAAAGTTAAGTATTTAAAAGTAGGAAACGTGAACCTCATTATAAACACATTAAATGCACCTACCATATAATCTAATCTTGCTTTCCACATCACCGAGCGAGTTCTTGGCAACGCAAATGTAACTGCCCAGGTCGTCGCGTCTGATATTCTTGATGGTCATCGTCATCTCAGCTTCGAACATCGACTTCTGCCGCACCGCCATCTCGTGGTGCTCCGAGGAATTATTATCAACTCACCTGCGAAACAATTTATTGCTAAAACACCCGCCTTCAAATTCAATATTAGGATTTCACCTTGCGAAGAAGAAGTTTTATGAAAAATGTAAAAAACTTGCTTCAGACACCTAGAAGTTTTATGGCTTTCTTGTAATTTGTTTTGCTTTAACGCCGTCTTGTCCGGTGCCTTAATAAGATTCCTGCTAGTTTGCGATTGTCTTTGATTTTTACTTCTAACAAGAAGTTCTAGTTATAGAAACATGTTTGTTGATAACTTTTAAATGAGAATACCTTCTCTCATATATTTACGGATTCAAATTTTTGAAATAGAAGCTTTATGAATATATTCTCAACATTCAACCTATATTTACAACATTCACTGCACAATATTTAATTTTAATTTCAGTTTACATTTTTTCAGTTCAGTTTTACAAATTATTCAGTTTACAAATTATATTTTTTCAGTTCAGTTTACAAATTATATTTTTTCAATTTACAAATTATAAATTCAGTTTACAACAGAATTAACAATTATTGTTCACGTAGTTTTGCGAATGCGAAATAATGGGGACAAGCAATTTATATTTTATGTTTTTTAAGTAGGTCGGTTTTCAGATAAATCTGACCTGGATAGTTCGAGGCGGTATTCTCTAAAGATTATTTTAAAGAGAACTTAGGTTAATGTAGTTTATATGCAGCTAACTTATAAAACTGGGTCAAGTTTTTCGTTATAAATAAATGTGATGGACTATGCATGAAATAGTAAAGTAGTTATTTGAAATACCAAAGTGTTTATTACGTGAATGTATAAATAAATTCAACATTATTGCGCTTGCAATTATTTTTCAACCGGAGAAAACAAGGAGATTGACTTTGTTGATAAGAAAAGATTTTTGAAAATTTTACTAAACTATACGGTCAATAAATTCGCGCCTTATAATAATAATGCTTGTATTAGTTACACGGTTTATATAACATATTGTATACACTATTGTAAAGTACCTCACCAGTAATAATATCAATAAAACCTGTATTTGTTTGAAACAGAACACAGTATAAAATAAAATGTAAATTTATAAAATATATAAAAAAGTACAATACAAATAAAAACCTTGAAAGATTCTCGAAGATATTTAGTGCACGAAAATACATACGAAAATACTTACCAGGATCTTTGACCCAGTAGTTGATGGATTTGGGTGACGACTCCACGTAGCACTCCGAGCGTGACGTCAGTGCCAAGCAGGGCACCCACCAACTGGTTTAGCGCCAGATCACTAGAGGTGAACTGTGTGACAAAAAAATATGGTGGTATTAGTATAGCTTTATTATTGATAGCTCAGAAAAGGGTGGGTGAAGATCGGGCCAGTCAAAATGGCCTACTTGGGATGACTACACAAATTGACGCCATCATAAATTTAGCTTATATGTATATCGATGGGCGGATAGAGTGAGAAGTAGACCACTGAGAGCTCGGCGTCGGCGAAACCTGAGTACGTAGCTGAATGGCAGAAACACTCACGAAACGAAACGCTCGTAGATATCTATCTCTATCGCTCTTGAGTATTGGCACGACAGCACGACCAGACTAACTTTTCGCGGCGTTTCGTTTTCGTTTCACGCTGCTGAAAAGCCATTCGGCTACGGCACCAACCCGGATTCTGCTCTGCAAAGTAGCGTCATTCTTACGATTGCTCTTGACCAAGATTAATTTTGAGGCACCGCGCCAGTCAAGTAGGTATTATAGTTTTGTACAAACTTGTTAATATATTTTACTGATAACAATATGCAAACAGTCCGCTCTGGGCACTTTTTATTTGTAGCCCTGAAACAAACGAACTGAATTCCAACTGTAACTTGTATTTGAATTGCGCACTAATTCTGCAGTTGGATATAAAATTCACCATAGTCGACCCACAGTCAATAGATTCATATACCCATAGTCTGATTTGTAATAGGATACAATATGTTTTAGTTTACATGACCACTACCACAGTTATTTTTCGCTCTCACCGGCGAAACAGCTTTGTTATTGTTTGGCTAAAAAACAGGTGAAAAACGTACCTAATCGAGTAAAATATGTTGCAAGCAAGCTGGTGTTGTAATGCATCTGAGGTCTAAATTCGAACGTCACATCAAAGCTCCGCTTCAGAGTCCCACTTCACTGCATCCCACTTGCTATACAGCAATGTATTATCAGCAAAATGATGATGAAGGACCGAATCATCAGTATGGAGCGCGATCAAAGACACACTCCACAAAGTATTGCGTAAGAATCCGCTCACAGAGGATGTCGAACTAATATCTCCAGTTCTTGCTGCATATCCCTATTACCACTCAGCTATTTGGCACATCTCTGGTGAAAATGTTGACATCTTTCAAATTCCTGCTCCGCTCTCTAGCTCCACTCAACTACTGGTGCCGTAGCCGAAAGGCATTTTTGCGACGCAGAAATGAAAACGAAACGTCGTGAAAGGTAGTCTGGCTCTGGTCGCGCCAATACGCAAGAGCGATAGAGAGAGATAAATATCTACGAGCGTTTCGTTTCGGTGAGCGTTTCGTGCCATTCGAATTCGTACCCAGTTTAAGGTGAAAACTTTGACTTTTTAGCCGATCCAAGTTTGTCGTTATACAGCTAAAGGATTACATAGCCTATTTATCTAAGTCTGCGTTAGTACGAACCTTACATTATGGTTCTTGTTACTTGCGGCATGATACTTGTATACGAAGCCAGTGTGTCATATCACATGTACAGTCTGGCAGACTACGTTAATGAAACACTAATAAATAAAGACACCATTATAATATTTAGCAAGCATACAGTAAGTTTATTCAAGTAATGATATCTTGTATATTTTTATGAGTTGGAAATTATGTAAAAAGGGATGGAAGGGGGGTTTCGCTCAAAAACCTTATTCCAAAAACTATACATATTAAATAGTTTATGAAGGCAACTGCCGTAACAACTGTATATTTTAAATACTATACGATAGATTTTGTGTATAAGGATCGGGTTGTTGTTAAGGAGTACAGCGGGAACAAATCTCGACTGGGGGGCAATTGTTACTAATCAATTTTTTTTCCATTATTACACTATGATGATGTTGAGTTTTACATGGATCCACTGAACACGCCTACCATATGGACACTCTATTTAATAACCAGTGATCGGGGATTTGGATGCCACACAGGGTGAATGACCTCAAACATTAAGCTAGTATGGATATGCCGCGGGATTCCAAGCTTTATGTGGTTAGTTTTTTATCAATTTATTGCTATTATGGGTCAATGTTTTAAATGCGACACCAAATCATCATTGTTATTACCTTATTACTGCTGAAATACTTTTTCTTAATTAGTTTAGTATAGGCCTCACTTTGCGTATAAAAATACACTTTATCATCGATAAATAATTTAATGCAAAATGAGCATATATTATTTTCTTGGTGACAAAGAAAGTTTGCATTTTTATATTACATGTAAATAAAACCTACATTTCTGTACTATTTCATTTTTTTATAATTATAATCATTCCTATTTACCTATATCATAAACCAACACTTGCTTATTTAATATTGTTTATTTTATAAATATTATTACCTACACAAGAATTGCGTTTATTTTTCGACCAGAAGTTACTTGTAACCTCATTGTTTATGAGCTACGGTAGTTGCTTACCATCAGGCGATCCGTCTGATCATTTTGTCTTCTATGACATAAGAAAAATTATCACGGGCCGAACGGCATATCCATATCACTGTTTCTACTTGATTTCCCGCGGTTGTGGCATCCAAATCACCACGATCACTTTAATAACGCAAATATTGTAAAACATTGTAAAATTATTGCTGTTCCTTAATTTGAAATAGATACATACCTTACATGAATGTAAGTAGTAGGTGTGAACAAAATGTCAATAATACATATCCTCATTGACATTTATAAAAATAATCAAACGATAATCTGTTGTAATATACCCATGATATCCCATGATATAACATTTAGGCATTGAGGTATTATCATATGCCAAAATCACGGCTTAAAATGATCTCATACGGTACAAAATACAAATTGAGTATTCCCTAGTAAACCGAGCCTAATGACCGTTTAGCAAAAACGCCTAAAGCCTCGAGCGGTTTTTCGACCTTTATGTAAATGCCGTGTTCACTTAGGTTCGAGGTGCAAAATAAATACCACATAAGGGCCCATTCACACAGCGTGCGATTTTGTTACATTACGGACGTTTGAGGTCACATACAATCAGCGCTCCAATCAAACGCCACCAATGAAATTCGCATGCTTAGTTTTCGCACAGTGTAGATCAGCTTTAAGGCTGTCTCTCGATAAGCTACGAGCGATCGGCTGTTGTTTTCTCTCAGACTACTGCAAACAATCTCGCCAATTGTTTGCTTTGGTCTACCAGTGCAAGCAAGTAGTCAATCTGTGAGAGTTTGCGGCCGAGAATGGTCTCCAAGAAATGGCCTTGTGAGGTGACAAATGTACAGCAGATGGGGACTATTGCTTGAATTGAAATTGTATTTGGATGCAGGTAAAATGGAAAATAATGTCATTCTAACTTTGCAATTATTTAGCTGTTCTGATAGTTGAAGTTTCATTGGCGGTGATCATCTGTTGGCTAGTGAACAAATCCTGGCGTTTAAGGTACTTACATATATACTTATAGTATACCTACTAATGCATGTGGTTAGTTGTTTAAATATTGACTACGTTTCCAAAGCCTTGTGGTTTGTATAACCGAATTATGGAACATCGGGTGGACTAAACATGTAAATAACTACAAACGTCCCTATGATCGAAACAATAACGTCAGATAAGTTTAAAAGTTATAGTTTTTGCTTTAATTATTGATGTTGACAAATACATTAATATTGGTTGCGTTTTCTTCTATTTTCCTTGTAACTGTAGTGTAAAAGGATCAATTCCGAAAACTTTGTACTTTTAGATCACGTCTCCGATTTTGATAAAAAATAGTAGGCTGATAGAGTTCTAGCCTACCTACCTACCTAGTCGATCTTGTTCAGCATCATGAACTCTATCAACCTATCAATTTTATCAAAATCGGAGACGTGATCTGAATGTACCAACTTTTCGGGAATTGCTCAAAGGTACTTATAAGAATAACTCTCTTTACAATTTGTTTTTGTGAGTTAAAAAGTAGTAGACTCTTCTCTCTTATGACTTAATCCCCTCTATGTGAGCCAGATGCCTAAGTGAGCAGGTACTTACTTCACATCGGTGCTCGCGCAATCTCTATTTTGAACGTTGCTATCAAACCACTACTTTCCGCTTAGGCTGCGCTGCACTTTACGTCAAATCTTTAGGTAGGTATATCGTATTTTTTTATCTCTGGTATAAAGCGATATCTAATGAAAATATTTAAGTACTACACATGGTATCAGACCTTTTTGAAATCGTTTCAACTTTTATTCAGGATATTTATTTCTAACTGTCAGTTAGTAATAAAAAGTGAGAGACCGTCCGTGCAACTGATAATCGCTTCAGCATCGATATAAAACTTCGTATGAAATAAAATTTTGCGAACGCTGTAACTGTGTCGAGCGGTTCGATGCAACTGACCCTAAAACATAAATGCGGTAATACTATGCATGGAGTACCTACGCTGAGGTATATACAGGGTGTCCCAAGACCATGGGACATGAAGGGAAAGTACCTAAAATATCACAGATAGGACATAATTATTGCTGAGAAGAAGACTTTATTTTATTTTTAAAAACTTGGTAAAACTGCATTCAAAGATTTTTCATTGTTTTTGAAAAATTGTATATACTAAATTTAAGGCTAAGGAGTATGCCATGTAAATGTTAAAATTCATGAATCTTCCTCTTATGTCCGATAAAATAACCCTTATGATGAAGCCTATCGATTAGTATGACAAAATTACAGGATGTTTTTTTCTCGTGTAGGAGTTTAATTCCCGGATTTAACCATGTAATTATTTAAAAATCTATAAATGCAGTCTACTTAGTTTTAAAAATAAAATAAAGTTTTGTTTTAGCAAAATACCCTATCTACGATATTTAAAGGTACTTTCCTTCATGTCCCATAGTCTTGGGACACCCTGTATCTTGTAGTCTGTAGGCGGTTTGGTGCAACCAGCCTAACAGTGGTTAAACATTGTCCCATTCGAGCAAATCCGGCTCCGTTCGGCTCACATTGCTGAAATTAATATATCGCATTGCATCGCGGCAATTATTAGGGTTGGTACAACTTGACATCCCTTTGATTTGTGATAGCACAGATACTTTGCGTATGGTAGTAAATACTATTATTTATTTTTAATCCCCGACGCAGAAACGACGGGCTGTTAGGTATAAGTTTGACGTCCGTCCGACCGTCCGTCCATCTGTCTGTCTGTCTGTCTGTCTGTCTGTCTGTGGGTTTTTTTCAAAATTTTAATTTTGTGGTTGGGTTATTACCTAAGAAACATGAACTTACAGTGTTACGCTGATGTGAATTCTCTTGCTGACCGTAGGCGGCACGCCGTTGCCCCGCGATGCACAGGTATGTGCCCATTTCCGAACGGGATATCTTGGTAAGCTTGAGCACCTCACCGTTGTATGTTAGCACTGCGGACAAAATCAAGAAACAATCAATAAAAAGTATCTAAATAGAAGGGAAATAGTTGGATATGTTTCAGTAAGTACAGTCAACCAATTGGAACCCTAGGCAGTGTAGAACTATGTCGTAGTGATGTTATAAATCAAATTGTAAGGAATCCTTACTGCTTCTCATTTTGACATGGTTGTAGAGTGGCCTAGGGTTCCAATTGGTTGAGTGTACAAGAATTTATTGAAAAGCTGGAGTATCGAATAAAAGCTTATAAAGTAAGGTGGGGAAGATGGAAGGGTTTTCTTGCAGGGGGAAGCTAAAAAAGCCGCCCTTGCAATGCTTCGTTATACCAAAGACCTATATAACTTCGTAAAGACCGATAAAGTCTCAAGAAAAAAACGTACCCCAAAACCATACAGAAAAAGGTACGGTGAGCTAGATGGCGATACACCTTTTTGGGGTACGCTCGGCTAGATGGCGCTAATATTAATATTTGACATTTTAAAACATATCAAGCTAACAATATGGGCCAAATTGTCAAAACTGAGGTTCAAAAGTTTTAAGCCTGTGTCAAGAGATGACAGTCTATGCACTGTGATTACACATTTTACTTCGACAGTAACTCTCTATAATAGGTACTCAGATCCTCTTACTGGCCGTATTTCGTCTTTCGTCTTCAAGAAAAACCCTTCAATCTTTCCCCACTTTACCTTACCTACCCTGATTCATAAAGATGGGTGTTATAAACCCTGGGGGCCGATTTTTGAGTCTCACGCGTTCGAATTCAGAAAATTGTCACTGAAAATAATAGGCAAGTCACCGTTTTCAATCGGTATTTTAGTGAAAGTGAGATTCAAAAATCGGCCCCCTGACCAGAAATATATGTCTAATAGCTTATATATTTATTTATTTAGTCTTCAACTATCTTCATCGGGTTGGTAGGAAAGGTAAGAAAATAGCAAACAGCGAAAAGTTTCATATCTAAGACTATGTTCACAAACGTATACAAATGCGAACGTGCTACTGAAAATAATGGAAAAAGTTGGAAAAAGAATAACTGGCGGTCGAAAGAAACTGTGTTTGACCGGAACCACAGAAAGACACTTCGTTACACTTGGTTACACACATACATCACATACATGTTGTACAAATTGCTAGATTTTGTTACCCCCTTTAACTCTTTCCTCTCATTTACTCAAAGGTTAACTGGAAGAAATCCCTCTAAGGGATAACTTCGCCTTTGTACTTCACATCTCAATGTATGTTATTTTAATAATGTGTTTTTGTACAATAAAGAGCTACTACTACTAACTACTACATCATCCATCATCCTCCTTGCGTTATCCCGGCATTTGCCACGGCTCATGGGAGCCTGGGGTCCGCTTTGAGAACTAATCCCAAGATTTGGCGTAGGCACTAGTTTTTTACGAAAATTATATATTTTTTACTTTTTTTTTGGTTACATACATAATGATTGAAAACAGTGAATTATTACACTGTGTATTAACCCCTCAACTGCCTTGTTCTAGATCTGTCACAGAAAATTTAAACTGTAATTAACAGATTGAAGGTTATTAATTCAATGTAGCAAATTCTTGACAACGGCGTTCCAGGGGTTAAGGGCGGAAAGTGAAGGATTACGAACGAGAAGCTGTTCGAAACTCCGACTCCGAAGGCGGAGGGCCTTAATAACTCGAGTTTGTAATCCTTTGACAGCCCGTGACGTATCTACACAATGTTTTTCATCACACTCGCGAAGTAATAACCAAATTTTAAATTAAGTAAATGTATTGAAATACCTACGCTGACATTTCGAACATTCGTTCGCCATCTTGTATTTTTTGACAGGTCGTGAAGGCTCCACCCAGGTATTCACTTTTCATCACACCCGCCTTTAAATGTGCTATTGCACGCAGGCGGAGCGTGATTTATAGAAAAATCGTTCTCCCAAGAGAATAATGAAATTTCTTGTACCGTACTTAACTTTTTTACATCTATTTACATACTTTATACATTGCGAGTAACTCGCAATGTAAAAAGAAAAACATTGTTTGTAACTCGGGGAGTATGAATATTACTAACTCGAGTCTTTAAATCGCTCCGGCAAGCCGTCGCGATTTAACTTACTCTCGTTAGTAATATTCAACTTCCTCCCCTTGTTGCACAATGTACTATTATCGCCCTAGGGCGGCAAAATAGCTCATTACGTATCAGTATGCAGCAACACCTTTTACGAGCGAGTGTGATGAAAACTATAATGTTACTGAAATGATTTATTCAAAAAGTTTGTTAGGTGGATTGTAAGTTATCCATACTAATATTATAAATGGGAAAGCGTGTGTGTCTGTTTGTTTGTCCGTCTTTCACGCCAAAACAAAGCGAAGAATTGACGTGAGTTTTTAAGTGGAGATAGTTGAAGGGATGGAGAGTGACATAGGCTACTTTTTGTCTCTTTCTAACGCGAGCGAAGCCGCGGGCAAAAAGCTAGTAACTTATAATACTTGCAATATTCGTATATGATTTTTGTATAAATAATATTTACTTTGCAAGCAGCGGTGGCGGGTCTAGTCATAAATAATGGAGTTTTCACAGCAATACTGTCAGTTCTCGTAACGCGTACATGTGTTCACAACACAAAGCTTGATTCCCTTTTCTTAAAGCACAATAAATCATTGTTTAGCTTAAATAATAAGCTGTCACTGTCTCTTACGCAACCCGCTTAATGATGGTATGAAATGAAGTAATTATACTGAACTAGCTTTTACCCGTTGCCCACGTACTAAAGTCTGTATAATGTTTAGGAATACCCCTGTGATGTTTCCAATAAAGTAGTCAAACTAATCTTGTTTTTCTATACAAACTTTAGACCCCCTTTTCGCTCTCTTAGGAGGTGGATTTTGAACAATCCTTAATCCTCTACACATTATAGGGAACCTACGTGCCAAATTTCGAAATTTTCGAATGTCTAAGATCAGTCAAATAGCCCTATTTCACCACAGTGACATTGACACTGAAAATTCTCTGCCTATTTCTGGGTTGATAATGACAAGTGAGACTTTCGATTGACCCGTGGAACATGGCGGATCGTCCTCCGATATATTTTTTTATTTTTTGCATTCTGCTGTTTAATGTATAAGTTTGATAGGATATTATGCAGTGAATAGCCTGCGCAAAGAGTGCATTTAATGAAAAATTCTTTTGGAGATACGAATAACCAATTCTACGGACATCACTCGGCAGTTCGTGGTCCCGGCCGCCATCATGCTTTGTACTGCTGCTCCAGCTATCCTCCAGTGCATCGCGAAGGCCTCGTTCGCAAAAAAAACTACTTATACTGTTTTATATATCTCTGTAATTTACTTGACATTGGCAAAGTGCCCTGGTAGCAGAAAGCCATTATTATACGAATAAGTGACATTGTTACTCAGCGTCAATATTTTCTCGTTGAACAGGCAATGAATGGCGAAGTGTCACTGTCGGGCAACAATTGTCACTATTCTGAAATAGGCCGCATGGTTTTGGCTGCGTTGATATATCAGTCAGTCAGTTTCTTCTTTTATATATTAAGATAGAAAACATACTTGAAAAGTCCCAACGGTTTCGATGGCGCTTCGAATTTTTCAATTAACCATTAAAACGGTTTCAGAGTTCACACAATGAGACCTAGGACTCCATTCAGCACGGAACTCTACTAATTACGACAAACTTTAAACAATACTGGACGAAACTCATCCCGAGAATAGTCCGCGGTTCATTGTGCCCTGAATGCGGTCACACAGACGTTTTATTATACATATTCCTGAAAAACAATGGTCTACTTTACAGCTCGAATAAGCAACGACAAATGAAATATTTTTGTTGTGTTTTTAATGGCATTGATTATGCAGCGTTTTTTTAAAACCTATTTTTCAGTACAGATAGTATTTTTATTGCGCACTAGTGCGAGAAATGGTTCATTATATGTCAGGTTGAAACTTTTGAGGCTCATCTGTACTGAAAAACGTCGTACGATACACGTGCGAAAAGGAAATTCGTAACTCGTGCCAATTTAAAATACTCCCTTCGGTCGTGTTTTAATTTATCGCCACTCCTTTCCAACTTCCTTTTTTTAGCACTTGTATCGTAAAGTACTATGTAGTGTTGACTGGGTTTATAAAATCGATTTTTTTACCCTGCGGATTAGGAGTCTTGTGGAAAACAGTGTTAAAGGCTTTTTTTAGAAAACAGTGCAGTGTGGTGATTACTGTCAGTGTTGTAACAATGGCTTCGTTTTGTAAATCATTTGGGATATAACAATCATAAAAAAAAAATAATCTTAAGACGATACACGAGCGAAAATGCTAGAATGAAAAGGGGGGCTCCTTTCAATTTGGGAATTTTAGTTAAATATACTAGTATTATTAATTAGATTTATCGAAAAAAAATTGTCCATTTAGAACAACTCAGTTAAAAGATATTGCCAAAAAATCTTTAAAATCGAGGTTCCGCTCTCGACTGTTTCCTCCTTTGAAACTTAATCAATCGGAACGAAATTTGAGAATTTGAATAACAATGAAATAGTCTGTGTTGGACCGTTTAGTTTTTTTGGCTAATTATTACCAATCTTGAGTATCACACCTTATATTGCGCCATAATGAAAAAGGCCGTTTTTGGAAATTTTTCGTTGGCTCTAGCGTCTTTAAAAATAAAAATATCAAAAAAATCAAAACGGTCCGACACAGATAAAAATAATAATAATCTCCAGGAAGGAAATAGTCGAGAGCGTTTGTATGGAGGATTGACCCCTCTTGTATCGTCTTAACAACTCACAGTTGTGTAATATTTTATGAATTTTCGCTATGATTTATAATTATTACCTACTTAAATATTTATTCAGGAACAACTGTACCTACAAACAGAGGAGGTCTTAGGTAATTCAAGCAAACATCTATATTAGCAGTCTGTGTGGTAATATCTCTTACATTCTAGATTTTCCCTCCTATATTTCAAAATTTCCACTGTAAGCACTGCGCCGTATGTTTACCAAGCAGCAATTTATTTCCTTACATGTAATATTGTGCTCTCGCAGACTTTGTAATTTATGGTAACTATGTTAATGCATGTATCTGTAATATGTTTTGTAAAGTTGTCATCATATATGAGGTTTCAATTCAATTTATTATTCTGAGGTCGCGTGACACAGTGTTGATTTTATCGAGCCTGTTTTCTGCTTATTTATGAGCCATTATTGCTTTTTAGTCACCAGTTCGTTTATGAATGGATATAATTCTGAAGGGATCACGGTGAGCGGCTTGAAATAGTTAAGTTATAAGGTAGCAGCAGCGGCTGGTTCATACAAGCCACAGAACACCCCACTAGAAGCCAAATGCAAGCGATATTGTTCGAGTCGCAAATCACCAATCCTTGCGGGGTGAGGCGGGCGCGCACGGTGCTGCCATTGGTCGTTTCAAATAATGGCGCGCCTTTATGATTAGCAGTAGGGATGGGAATGGGACATGTCTATTATAGACAATGGTACCGGTACCAGTACTGTGGTGAATTTGTTTTGCAACAAATTATAATATTATAATTAAATTAGAATAAGGCCTAGTTACCCTTCGGGTTGGAAGGTCAGATGGCAGTCGCTTTCATAAAACTAGTGCCTACGCCAAATCTTGGTAGTAGTTTCCAAAGCGGACCCCAGGCTCTCGCATGAGCCGTGGCGAATGCCGATGCCGGGATAACGCAAGGAGGATGATGATTGTGATAGCATCTCAATAAAAATCATTCTAGTAACTAATAACTAAACTGTGCATTTTTACTTACGTTTATTAAGTTAAATTACCAACTAAATATTCTAAACTAATCAATGAACTAAATACCACTACAGACTCTACAGATTCTAGATAATTATTCACTATTACAAATCTGCTTTCTTTTATATTTCATAAAATGGTAGCACATACAATGGTACGAACGGCAGTACGAAGTTCCCGCAACAGACATAAACTAACATGGCCCCATGCCTAGTCGTTTACGTGAAAGGGATAGCATATCACATTGTTAACTCGGCAAAAAGGGATGGACGCGCCTCGGCGCCGCTCAGCACAACCATATTGACCAGTATAAATGAACTCCGCGGATAATAAACAATATTCAACAAAATAATTAATTTGACTTAACTGTGGAATGTTATTCCATCTTTTTTATATGTAGAAGTGTTAGAAGACTTGCCACACCACTTTATGCTGTAAGAGACCATTGTTTGCAACCAAATTTGGTTATTTAAGATTTTTCCCGAGCGGACACGGACACTGTTAGCGGGTCGTATACTTGGGCGCTACTGATCGGTGTCGCGCGCGTTCAAACTTTATAAACCTGATTTGTCGTATGCTCGGTGACCGCGAGTCGCCCTGTAAGGGCCGTCTTGTTGTATTGGTCTGTGATACAAGCCGATTCCCACCGGCTTGCCTAAAATTGATTACTAGTAAAGTACTTAATGTTAAGGTAAAAGTACGTAAAGTGTTCTTTTTGCTCAGTGTTGCCTAGAGCAGAAATTTTCACCAGCCGCCACTGTAAGGTAGGTACCTAAAGACGTTATTTAGTCGAATCTAATTTTATTAATATGATAAAACTTGGCCTAGTTACCCTTCGGGTTGGAAGGTCAGATGGCAGTCGCCAAATCTTGGGATTCGTTGTCAAAGCGGACCCCAGCCTCCCATGAGCCGTGGCAAATGCCGGGATAACGCAAGACGGATGATGATGATAACAACAAGTCTTACAAGTGGTTTACACACTGAGAGAAAATACAACCAGTTTTCATGTTCGTTCAACAAGTTTTTTGGTTAAAATAGCGCCTACGTGCTCTTTGGTTCAAACAACAAGCTACTTGTCATTTGAATCGGCAATATATTTGAATCAACAAGTCGATTTTATAAAAACAACCTGACACATATTGTTTTAAACATACGTTTAGCTGATTCAAACGGATAAACCGCAACAAGTCGAACTTGTTAAATTCACAATGCAAATTTCTCTCAGTGCAAGCCGTAATAAAATATGGTAGTATTTTTTTCGGTTAATTGGACAATAATAAATAATATAAAAATAAATAGACTTTAAAAAAGGGTCAAGTAGCCTATTGTCGGTTGTTAATGAGGCTTTATTTTCATATCTTCAATATGAAATCGATCTTATCGGCAACAGAAAATAAGATAGATTTTCGTTGAATTCGTCATATATTTGTATGTATCGTATGTAAGTTTCAATATTTTGTTTTTAATTGTTTCATTTCTTAACTTTAACATGAGGTCGAAGATTATAGTGTCGCCCATATGGGTTTTGTTTTTACTACCCGTTACTACCCTAAATTTTTCATTTTGTTTTTCTACTAAAAAATAGTTATTTTTTATACAAGGGGGCAAAGTTGTATTTTAACGCCGAGTGTGGAATTGAAAAACGAGCAAGTGAAAGGATTTTTTAGTTGAACCACGAGCGAATCGAGTGGTTCGAGAATAGAATCCTGAACTTGCGAGTTTTTTAACACACGAGAAGTAAAAGACATTACCGAGTGTAACGCAAAACTTTTCCCTCACTATAGCGAGGAAACTACAACGCAAAAAATGCATTTATCACTGCTTCCAATAGTTCCACAGGTGGTAAATCATCTTTATTACTAGATTCACCTACTTTTATCAATTTTAAAGCAGTTAATTTGACTATATTCAAGGTCAAATTACTTTACCCACTAGTGGATAAAATGCGTTTTTACCCGTTGGTATTAAAAGACAAAACACGTGTTTCCGAGCTAGTGAGGGGAAAAGGAAATTTCATGCCTTTATTTAATCAGTGTAATCAATCGAGTAATATAATTTGTTTCCATATTAGACAACGGTTTTATTATATTTGGATATCGCTTGGATATTGGTTTGGCTGATTTTGTTAATATCCAGACATCATATCAATTTGTAAACTTAATTAAACTGTCAACATTCTTTATTTGTTTATTTTCACAGTAACATTGTATATAATAATGTTCATCGTGTTGAAAGTACCAACAGACTGTTACTAACAATTTCAATCTTTAGGTATGTTTAGGTAATACATAGTTCATAGTTATTTGTTTTAGTAGAGCGGCCAGAGGGTCTCGGAAAAAGTTGCTGTGACTGGAGAGTATACTGCTGACAAGTGGTATCGATGTGATCGGTAGACTTTACTGAGTACGAAATAAAGACGTGCTATTTTGCCATAGTTATTTTATTTGCCATAGTTGGTATGTGTGATATCTAAAACCTAGGTAGGTACATAATTAAGACCCAACTAGATGTGAGAATACATCGTATATAAACTAAACAAGAAAGAAATATATATAGATATCATATATCAATTTCATAACTTTGACCGTATACACCATGTATTTTTCCACGGACGGCTTAAAGTAAGAATACTTTATAAAAACCGGCCAAGAGCGTGTCGGGCCACGCTCAGTGTAGGGTTCCGTAGTTTTCCGTATTTTTCTCAAAAACTACTAAACCTATCAAGTTCAAAACAATTTTCCTAGAAAGTATTTATAATGTTCTATTTTTGTGATTTTTTTCATATTTTTTAAACATATGGTTCAAAAGTTAGAGGGGGGACGCACTTTTTTCCTTTAGGAGCGATTATTTCCGAAAATATTAATATTATCAAAAAACGATCTTAGGAAACCCGTATTCATTTTTAAATACCTATCCAACAATATATCACATGTCGGGGTTGGAATGAAAAAAAATATCAGCCCCCGCTTTACATGTAGGGGGGGTACCCTAATAAAACATTTTTTCAATTTTTTATTTTTGCACTTTGTTGGCGTGATTGATATACATATTGGTACCAAATTTCAGCTTTCTAGTGCTAACGGTTACTGAGATTATCCGCGGACGGACGGACGGACGGACGGACAGACAGACATGGCGAAACTATAAGGGTTCCTAGTTGACTACGGAACCCTAAAAATGATATCGTAAAATAATACAGAAGATCTTAGGCTCAGACTAATATAACGAAATAAGCTTTGCAAATAGTAGCTTAAGAACAAAAAATAATTTACCATATTTCTAGGATAATCTTTTTGTTCATTTATGAAATATTAGCTTTTGCCCGCGGCTTCGCTCGCGTTAGAAAGAGACAAAAAGCAGCCTATGTCACTTTCCATCCCTTCAACTATCTCCACCTAAAAAATTACGTCAATTCGTCGCACCGTTTTGCCGTGAAAGACGGACAAACAAACAGACACACACACTTTCCCATTTATAATATTAGTATGGATACTCGCTTTTGCAATGTATAGCAAATAAATAGAATTATTTCACATTTTCAAAATACAGATATATACTTGGGATGTTCCATAACACAGTTTCAGGAGCTACCCAATGATTAATACTTTAGATTTGTATTTAGTCAGCAAAGAAGCAGGCGGGTCGCCTTATCGTGAGAAGTGACCGTTACCCATGGACATAAAGTAGCACCAGAGGACCCACTTGAGCGTTGCCGACCCTTAAAACCCAAGGTCAAAGGAAATACCACAGGGAGTACTTAACCAAATTCTGCACCTTTCAGAAAGAAACTAGCGAGATGCCAGCAAGAATAAGCTTGCATCTCGCTCGTTCCTTTTTTGCCGATTTGCCAGTTATCTAAGTAGTGATAATAAACTGCGTTACTGAAGCGAGAGATACACACCCACTAATATACACCCATGGTTTAGCCGCACAGTACACATGTGACCAATTTTAGTATGCAAAATTAAGAGCGCGGCGTTCAACGGGCTAAGTACTATAAAACTGTAGATAATTAATGTAAGTTTTTTTTTATGGGATAGGAGGCAAACGAGCAGACAGGTCGCCTGATGGTAAGCGATCACCGCCGCCCATGGACACCCGAAACACCAGAGGTGTTGGAGGTGCGTTGCCGGCCTTTAAGATGGGTGTACGCTCTTTTCTTGAAGATTTGAAGGTCGTATCGGTCCGGAAATTTACCTTTAGTCTTTGACCCCGTATGGTCTCGCACCACGATCTCCTGGCCGTCTTCTCGTTTCCACATGACCCGAGGTAGCGGCACCCCGCGGGCCTTACACGCTACCCGCGCCGTGCCGCCTTCCGGCACCATGGTGTCTCCGGACGTCTCTTCTGGAACGAAGTCTGGTGGTATCACCACCTCTAGGAAGCCCATCTGTAAAGGTACTTGTATTAGTTTAAATTGAAGGGTAAGGGAAAAAAAAAGAAAAAAAAGGACGTGTATACATATAGTAACTCTAATAACATTTGGTGTAATTATTCCTAAGTTACACGGACTGTTGAAGTTACATTCAATAGGCTACTAGACTCCTATCGAATTCGGCACAAGAAATGATTGTTTTCTGTAGTATTTGACATAAGAAACCAATGTTTATAGATTTTGGCTATTAAAAGTTGACGATGACTACGTATTTTCGATTTAAAATGTGTGTAATATTTTTTTTATCTTTGGCCACCGAAAACGCTGTCAGCCTTGTAATGACGTCATAAAACCTAACTTAACTTTATGTCGAGTCAATCACTGACATAATGAACTTTATGCCTCATACTTAAATATCAGAAAATTTAGTGTTCAATTCGATTGACATCATGCACAGACAATCTATAGATTAACATGGCTAATGTTGTTTTTTCCTGATTAAGTAAAAGTATACTTTAAAAATGTTTTTTTGCGGTTTTCAAGTCGTAATAAAATATAGTCATTTTTTTTCCGGTTCATTGGACAGTAATTAATAATATAATATAGACTTTAAAACAGGGTCAAGTAGCCTATTCAGCAAATTCAAATACAGCAATGTAATTAAACTCGTATGCGAGTTCTTGAATAAATGGGCCCTAAAGTGACAATGACTATTAGTTAATTAAGAACTGTACATTTCGAAAATATTATTTTCCGAAAAAGGGACAAGACAGTATGCTGTGAAAATGTATCCTCAACTGGTTATACTTAGACTAGATACTACATGTACGAGAATATATGTGGGACATTTTTATATTCGAAAACACACTGCCGTTCGTTATGTTTGAGGGCAAATAACAAATTCATTACTGTAGGCCTAGGCCTACACATGATGGCCGCAAGAGTATGTCACCGCGAGATACATAGATCCCACATCTTCTAATTGTATTAATGACATAAGGGCGGGTACTCTATCTCGCGGCAATCATGTTCTGGGCAATTCCACGTAACTGTAATGTAAGTGACCACTTCATTGCATGTTTTTTTATTTATGATGCAAATTGAAGTCTTAATTTATCTCTAGATAAGCCTACTTTTAATCCTTAGATATATTGATATTTAAATTAGCACCATGAATAAAAAACATGCAAATAATTGGTCACTTACATTACTCTGTTACATGGAATTACCCTTCTAATAGGTGTAGGTATACTGGTACTCAATACTGTAAATATTTCATATGAAGTAACCGCTACAAGTGCCAACGCGCCATCATACACGAGTTACACGACATTAGGAGATACGAAATTATTTTAAAGTAGGTAATGAGCATATGTGTCTATGTAGTAGTTAATGGACTTAACTGAAAGCACTGGCATTTCCTTTGTGAACCCGCCTGCGCGCGCACGGAGTCAATTAAGGCAAAATATAATGTTACTTGTAACTTGTAATTGGGAAAGTCTATTCTCAGAATAAACATGAATGGGAACAGGGACCGAAGATATGGCGCATGGGTGTTTATGTTTATGCGTTAAACGCAGCTTCGAACGCAATGATTTTATCGCACATCTATTTTGAACTAGATACAATTTATACTATAACCGGCTTCGGACGGGTAGGTATTACATATAAACCTTCCTCTTGAATCACTCCATTTATCTACAAAAAATCCGCATCAAAATGCAGGTTTAATGATCTATTAAGCATAGCCGCCTTTACACAGTCGCTCTATCGCGCATTTCTTGGAGAGTACACTCGTACAGGATAGCGCGCGGTTGAGCCTGTGTGCGCCATTGAGTAAGTATTACGTGTGCGCAAACGCGCGCGATTGAGTGTTTTTAGTTTTAGCTCCACGTTCTTTCGCGCGTAATTGAGAACGGAAAGAGCGTGCGTGTAAAGGCTAATCTTGCGCGATAGCCGCATCAGGCGGCTATAGAGACAGGCAGCGGCAAGCGACTTTGTTTTATACTATAAATATGTTGTGATGATAATTAATGTCTGCTATTAAAGCACTCTGTGAAATAACGGCAAATATTAAAATAGCGACGCGGCAAATATTTTACTTCCATAAGCATGTTTAAACTAACACGATTTTCACTCAGCTGAAACGGGACTGAATCGCGTAACTCTCCCGTTTGTAATTATTTGGCCCGACATTTCAAACAGAACATCACATAAAATAAACAATGTTGACCAAAAAAAGTACACGTCGAGACTACAGCTGTGAGATTTAAAAGTTTTTGTTTCGGATAAAATCGTACCTACGTAGGTATTTAATCGTAAAATAGGCCAGTGCCTAACAGTACGGCAAGTCAGTAGTACTTGCCTTACACATTTAGTTGTAATCTGACACGCCCTCTAAAAACCAAAACCCCTTCTCAAGCTCATACAATGTACTATTACATAGATTGCACGTCTATTGCTAAAAACGACGACGAAATTTACATCTCAATCCGTCCTCTTAGTATATAATCCAGCAGTCACAATTAGCCAATTCAGAAATACCGGACAGAGCTCTTCCCTCCCGTTAATAGACACCTAAACGATTCATGCATCGAACCAAAATGATGAATAGCGAAAGACCCAATTTTCTCCACAGCGCTTGAATACGGCTTCATTTCAGCATTTTTGGAATACGAATTTCATGTTAAACTTCTGACGTTTATCAGTACCGTTTTATACACCTACGAGTATTTTAGAGTGGAATATTTCTGCCATAGGTACTTTTTAATTTGTTCAGATCTAAATTAGACCTGTGTCGACGCCAAAGCAAAATTTATGTCTTTATGACCGGTTTTATTGAAAATCTTGACCTTGAAATTTTTTTGCATTAGACATATTACAACAAACAAATCAAATTTTGGTTATTCGATTTATTTACGGCCCTCATCGAATAAGTTCTAATTATATCAGTAAGCTGTACTTTGCGTGGTGTTTCGATCACTCTAGGCAACACCTTTATAGTATCTCTTCAAAATAGACGCGCAAATGACTGAACAGGATTGATTCTCGAACACACTAATCATCATCATCATCATCATCATGTCAGCCCTTTATCGCCCACTGCTGAGCATAGGCCTCTCTTCTAGTACGCCATGTATCCCGGTCCTGAGCTAGTCTCATCCAGTTGTGACCCGCAACCTTGCGGATGTCGTCCACCCAACGAGCTAACGGATGCCAAGCGCTTCTTACATCTGTAAGCGGCCACCATTCCGTTAACATTTTAGTCCACCTACCATCACTCTGCCTAGCAACATGTCCCGCCCAACTCCATTTTAGTTTGGTAATGACGAAACCAACGTCTTGCACCTTGGTGCGACGATAACACACTAATACTTTTGCGGTATCTGTGAAAAATCCGCGCTGACATTTAGTGTACGTACGAGTACTAATTGGTCTGTATGAGACTTACTTGACTCTTCATAGGAATTTTTTAACATTTTACTGTCTATTTCTTGGTAAAATGATATTTTAATATTTTACTTGGGCATTGTTTGGTACGTAATATAGACAGATACTAGGTAGTTTAATTTATTCTCACTCTCGTTAATTATGTTATTGAAGTCTGTGTGCATTAATCCCAGAAAGTGACAGCTCACGTTTAAATAGCCCTTTTTATGACTCACTTGACTCTTCATAGGATCCGTGTTGATCTGGCACATGTACTGGCCGCGGTCCTCTTCTTGCACGCTCTTGATGTGCAGGTACCACGTCGAGTGATCCGCGTGCGACACCGACACGCGCGGGTTGTGTGTGATCACGTGCTCGTGGATGGCTTGGATGGCTTTCGTGTCCGCTTTCACCCACCCGACCTGTGTGAACAAATAACAAATAGAGTATGTGATCAATGTGTATATTATTTTACTCGTAAGGACTAAATATTAAGCCTATTCTCTTTTTCAATATGTATATAAAAATAAAATATAAAAACACTTACAAAACAATACAAAAATATATAATAGACACATTATAAAAAACCTAACCTAGGGTGCCGCCAGCAGCGGGGTAGGGCCCAAGCTGCCGGTGGTTAAGGCTACAGAGAGAGGAACCGTTGGACTATCCGCGTCGTGTCCAAGATCACCGCCTTCTGCATCTGACCCTTGATCCAGCCATCTAGCGAGCCACTCAAGATGTTGGTCGAGGCTCTTCGCTATGAGACCGGTCGCTGAAACGACTATCGTGACAATGATCGTCGAATCAAGTACGTAAGCCAATTCTAGGTACTTACTGGATTAAGCCTATTATTATTAATTTCAATGATTATGTGCACCGATTGAAAATGTCATCACTTATAAATGTACCTACTTACCAGTGACATTTATGGGCACAAACGGCAAAATGTTCCTATTTATTTTATAATTAAACGCATTGATCCTGTTTTAAATATAGTATAAATTAAAATGTAAGCTTACTTTATGGTATAGAGATAACCTCAACAAAATATGGTGTATTTTATAACTTATCAAATTACTTTTTGTTAAACCAGTAAATTATGGATGACTTGACTAATTAATTAAAATTGATGCCTTGATAATTGTGGTGAGCTATTGATTTCTGTCGAGGGTAAATTAATATATTAAATTGTATTTAGACAATAAATTCATCATAACCTGCAGGGCTGATTCGAACAACAGTTAAATTAGAAATGTACAAACACATACATACTTATAGGTATGCCTACCTGTATTACCAAAATGGGTAGGCAGAGCATCTGAAACTGGTCAAATTTCAGTGGAAAACTTAGCAAATTGAAAGAAAACGACATTGTTATATTACAGGGACAGGTTATTTATTAGACTTGCCTGCACGACATTGCATCCATAGCCCACAGTCAATATCTAACACGGCCACAAGAGGAAAGGGGGAGGGTAAATTTCTTAACCCGTCACCACACGGGGAAGAATTAGAATGACTTTTAAATCGTACTTATTGTTTAATTATCTTGAGTCTCGCCAGTCCCAGTAGTGACATATACTGATGGACCGAAGTTTATAATATTTGGATTACCATTTACATGCTATACCAGTTATACTTACTCTATAGTTTCCAAGGTTAACGACAATACATTTGAATGTAGCATCGCGCCCGATGGGTATTGTTAGGTTTGTGATCGGCTCTCCAAATTCTGGCACTTCTACTCCTCCTGTAAAGAAAGTAAAGAATAAATTATGTGTATAAAATAAGTATGTCTACCACGTGTAATGTTTTTTCACCACACCAACTGGTAAAGTCTCACTAAACTTGATCCTTCAAAAACGAATGACTGCATTATATTCACGAGAGTGCAAGGTGAATTCATACAAATTTTAACTTTATGCTCAAACCTGGAACAATTGACGTTTTATTTTTATAACATAATTTATAGTAATTTCATATAATAATACCTCAAGATAACATAATTTAAGTGATTTTACATAACACCTCAATCTACATTTAGAACCGTGCTGCCGTCAAAAGGAAGCCTATTTCACGAGTAAGTATAGAAAAAATTAAGAACTTTCATTTTTATCTTCTCGTTTTACCAGTACAAAAGCCCATTACCGTATTTAAAGTTTTCTTTCTACACCGGATACTTAGTGAGAGTCTAGTCATAGCCCCTCCAATTAACTACCAACGGAACTTGCTAATGTTTTATAAGTTTCGCCCGGCCAGGTTAAAGAGCATTTCGCTTAATTTCAGTTTTACATAAATAATTTCACGTGGGCTAGCCGGATCTGGAATGTTCATAAGTTAGCGTGGAAGGACTGATTCAATTAAAAATGTAATGCGTAATAAATTTATAAGGAATGCGAATGCGTTGGCTAATTTTACGAATTCGTACTTGTGTATACATACAGAAAAAGGGCAACGTGATTTACAAAACGTGAACAGATTTTATGGCAAAAACAAGTGTTTGACAAAATGAAATATGTTATTGATATGTCAGCCATAAATTATGTTATATATTTAGTATACTGCATGAGCAACATTTAGTATGGAACTAACCCTATATCCCAAATAGATGACACGTCTTCTTCTAACTGTATTAATGACATAAGGACATAGTCCATCTCGCGGCGACATACTCTCGCGGAAATCATGTGCTAACCCTGCAGACCAGAGAGGTTTGACGACCGGTCTAGCCTAGCGCGTAGTGACCCTGCCTGCTACGCCGTGGTCCCGGGTTCGAATCCTGGTAAGGGCATTTTTTGTGTAATGAGCACCGATATTTGTTCTTGAGTCATGGATGTTTTCTATGTATAAATATTTAGTATTTCTACCTATATTATACATATCGTTGTATGAGTAGGTACCCACAACACAAGCTATCTTAAGCTCAACGTGGGACTCAGTCAATCTGTGTAAGAATGTTAAAAATAATGTTGATAATATTTATTAATTTACAGTAATATCGATAAGGATGTCGATGTTAGACTTTGTCAATCATTATTTATTTCGCTACAAAAACTTCTAAGTCTGGTGCTTTATCTTCTTTACAGAGTGGCGGAAGGAAGGAAGACACAAAGGAAGTAAGTTGAACTGAAATCATTTAATATGCTTCTTAACATGACTATTTTGTGAAAGCACACACGATCCCGCATTTGCTGCTCATACCCGCGACTGCATATCAAACACTATACGCTATGCGGCGCGAATTAGTTCCCAAGACAATCGTTTAAATTGCACGCCCGCAGAGACTGATGAGCGACGAACTAAGTTTCCCTGACATTAGTTTGTGGGGCGTACGCTAGTGGGGCTTATCGCGAGAAAACCGCCAAGTTGCCGCGAGCTCGCTGTCGGCACTCGCGATACTGTCAACCACAGTTGCACCTCGCTAAGACCTTGCAACAAAGTGTCAACTATCCACTTCAACTTGGACTTGTAACTTCAGAAATGTGACACGAATATCTTCAGATTGTAAGTAGGCCGCACGCCCCGCCTGTGATTATCAAGCTGCTTATTTACATATAAATTATTCAACTGTTAAAAGCTGTGTTCTTTTTTCTGTTATGGTTGAGTTGTACCTGCATTCCGATTACAGACATTACTGTTTGTTTTGTCAAATGTTCCATTGTCTTGCCCGGGATACCCCCATTTGCCAGAATTTCATTTGCCATAATTTTATTTGCCATCCTATTCAACAATCATAATATTGTTTCTCATAACATCTTATGCCATAATCATTGTTTACTATATTAATCTAGTGCCAGAAACTTTGTTTCCCATAAAGTCAGTTTCCATAATGTCATTTGTCAGAATCATCGAAATCCGTAATTACCACATTCCATACCATCATTTGTCATACAAATTAGCGTCCAGAAAAGTCAATTTCCATAATGTGCTTTGGCAGAATCGAAAACTACTATAATAGATACTAGAAGGACTAGAGAATGAAACTGCTATCAGAAAGTAGGTTAGGTTAGGTTAGAACTGTAACCCCTGGAAAATGAAACTGCTATCAGAAAGTAGGTTAGGTTAGGTTAGAACTGTGAACCTCTGGAAAAGGAAACTGCTTGAAAAGTAGGTTAGGTTAGGTTAGAACTGTGACCCCCGGAAAATGAAAATACTATCAGACAGTAGGTTAGGTTAGGTTAGAACTGCGACCCCTGGAAAATGAAACTGCTATCAGAAAGTAGGTTAGGTTAGGTTAGAACTGTGACTCCCTGGAGAATGAAACTGCTGGAAAAGTAGGTTAGGTTAGGTTAGAACTATGACCCCTGGAAAATGAAACTGCTATCAGAAAGTAGGTTAGGTTAGGTAATAATATGAGCAACAATTAATATGGCAATAATTGCTTATGGCGTTTGAATATTCTATGAAACCATATTATTGCACTTAATAATATGGCTAACAAATAGTATGGCATTGTATGATTATGGAAGGTAATATTCGGATAAACAACGAGTATGTCATATGATTTTTATGGTAAACAAATCATTCGGGCAAATGAAATTCAGGCAAGTTAGATTCGGGCAAATGAATATTATGTTAAATGACTGTCGGGCAAACAATAGACAACCGTCTTGCCCCATTATCAAAACTAAAGACTTGCACATATTAAAATGTTAACCTACTTACATTCTAATGACTTTGTACATAGATAATGTAAATATTCAAAACGCTTTCTAAGACATTACATAATCAGAAGAACGTTTTACTTTATATTGGCACTAAGTTTCCAAGTGTCGTATGCTAAGAACATGACCATATCGGCCATACCATAATATAAGCTAAGTAATTTTGCAGCTGTGTCCGAAATATGGTGAGAGGAAACTAGATATGGCGCTTTGTCGCCTTTATGACCGTCCAGAGGCGGCGAAATAGCGCACCTCGTGTGCCAGCATTCATTGCGCATTTTTCAGACATTCATAAGGCATGTTCTAGAGTTCCCTACAAAACGGAAGTCGCTTATAAATCTTGTTAGCCGAGTTTAAAGTGATCGACTGCTTTCATAGAGGTATACTTCACGTTGAAAAATGTGGAATGCGAGTTAAACTGTGACAGAGAAGTAAATATATACTAAATAGTGGAATAAATATTTTCAGTACAAAGCGCAAAAAGGGAAGCAACATGTTTTTACGATATTTCGCCTGTTATAGGTCGATTTTTTTATTTTTTATTCGGCAAACGGCCCGTTTTATAACAACTACCAAGATGTGAGGTTAGTGAACGGTCATGGAGGGCAGTAAAAAGTGTCGTTTTGCCCCGACAGCGTTCACAATATCGTCGCAGCCTGGGACGCAGTAAAATGTTTACAAAATACCTCGCTTTGTTGGTGCCGCTGAAAGTGTTTCATATTGCTTTAGTATTACCGTTTTAGTGTAAACTGAGTCAGCCACTTCCCGCACCTGCGGGAAATCTCTGTTTTGGACGGGTATTTATGCATATCTGCGAGTTGACTTTTGGGTAATTGAAAGTAAGCAGTTTTACGGGCTTAGCCAAAATAACAATAGTTGAAAGAAAACATTAATCGAAACTTAACAAATTACTGATGTACTCTGTGTAACTTTTGTTACAGATTGGCTTTTCCAAGGCTAAGAAAACATTAGGAACCTAAAGTCGTATTTCTAACCTCATAATGTAATAGAGGTTTAGAGGTCGGCTGGTTTAGTAGGTCTTGAGACGAAGATCGAGTAAAGTTTGGCTTGCCAATGTGCTGTTACTGCCAGATGGTTGAACATTTACATTAAGAACTTTCTATTATTGGACTTGTATGTTCGGTTGTTCTTACTAAGTGGGTATGGTGTAGGTACAAAGAGAATGGCGAGTAAGCATACAAATTAATGTTATGGTTATTATTTGTAGATATAATAAGTCTCATTGTACTCATTGTTGAGTGAAAGCCGCATTTAATAAGTGCATTGAGTATCACTGATTTAAACTAACACGATTTTTACACATATTTAAAATTGCAAACACACTCGCACTCGTACCTACAGCTAGAAGATGTTGATGTCAACTTCAGCCAGTCTGCTCCGAGACCACGGGGACAATGCCGTCCTTGAAACTTCGGAGGTTAGTGTTTAAAACATAGTGTTTAAAACACAGTAAATACGCGATTAAGTCCCGTTTGCAATTTCATTGAGTATTATGTAGAATGTATTACTGGATTCAGATCAGATTAGGTAGGTAGTTAATTTCGCATAAGAACGAACTGATGTCGATGTACTTTCCTAGGTATGAGCGAGTGACCCTTCCAGCCTTTAAATTAGGTACACAACTGTTACATTGTTACATTGTTAATAGTTATTTGTTATACAAGGGGGCAAAGTTGTATTTTAACGCCGAGTGTGGAATTGAAAAACGAGCAAGTGAAAGGATTCTATTGTTGAACCACGAGCGAAGCGAGTTGTTCGAAAATAGAATCCTGAACTTGCGAGGTTTTAAACACACGAGAAGTAAAATACATTTGCACCCGAGTGTAACACAAAACTTTTCCCCTCACTATAGCGAGGAAACTACAACGCCAAAAATGCGTTTATCACTGCTTCCAGTAGTTCCACAGGTGGTAAATCATCTTTATTACTAGATTCACCTACTTTTATTAATTTTAAAGCAGTTAATTTGACTTTATTCAAGGTCAAATTACTTCACCCACTAGTGGATAAAATGCGTTTTTACCCGCTGGTATTAAAGGACAAAACTCGTGTTTCCGAGCTAGTGAGGGGAAAACAAAATTATTTTCTAAATCTTTTTTTCATGTCCGAAATTCAAAAATTATTTTCACCCTGATGCGTCCATAAATTAAATGAAATTACCCATCTTTTCGCGCTTCAAAGAGGCCATATATTTCCCGGTGGAGACAGCGGTAGCTATGTAGGGCATCACGCGAATGATAAATCAGTATGGCAAGCAAAATTAAGCAGAGAGCTTACGACTATACGTTACTGGTATACTCCTTTGTTACATACTCATGCTATGTGAAGCGTTGAAGTTGGGATAAAATCTTACAATTTAAAGTGGTAATTAGTCAGTTACCATACAGATGGGACTGGAGCACTATTTTTGAGACATCGATATTGGAAATAGAAATGACGGAAAACCGCTAGTAAGAAGGCCGTATGACACATAAAAACAGAAGGGCAAACCTGACATAGAACTGCCGCAAATGGAAATCCATAGAATAGGCAATTGTTTAGCAAAGAACTTGAATGTGCTGAGAAGAAAAGAGGAATAAGAAGTATTAGACTTATATTGACCGGGATATACTTACACCGTGATTACCTTTTTAATTTTTATTGAGGTCACGGTAAGTGTAGTGTGTTTGGACAGACCAACGAGTGTGAACGCGACCAGTGATAACGCTGAGAACGTGAGAACGCAGCCAACGCGCGCGAATGAGGGTAGATCGCGCGCTGTCTACGCAACTTTGACATCCTGACCGTCTTCAGTTTTCCGTGATCATGAATCATGCATGCAGCTGCGTCAAAATATCGGGATCGGGACCTCAATAAAAATATATCCCGGTCAATATAAGTCTAATGAAACTTACCGTGAATCATTTAAAACTACCCGTTGACCATGAACGCTGTAAAGTGTTCGAAACGTCGGGATGAATTGTAATTTCATTTTATGCGATTTAATCCGTTTCCATAGTTTTATTTAATTTAAGACTAATAAGAAAAATATTTATAGTTTATTAGCGAAGTATATATCTCATCATTATCTATCTGTCCCTTAGTGATCGTATTGCTATTTTTACTCTGTGGTTGGTATGATTGCTGTATATTTTTGGTTTGATACTATATATTTGGTTTGTTGTATATTACTATTTAAGTATGTTTATGTAAGTCTATTTATATTCTCTTATATGTGTATATTTATTAAATGTGTGTGTTGGAAATTAGAATAATTATGATTTTTTATTTCGAAGCACCTACTCTTTTTGATTATGTTTTTTTATTTCCGCTACCCAAAGGTTGTCTGGTAGAGATAGCTCTTTAGCGATAAGACCGCCTGTTGTCTGCCTCTATTTACCTCTATAATCATTTGTTTTGTCTCCACTGTATCTTTTGCTGAGGTGTGCCAATAAAGAATATTCTATCTATCTATATAAGCAGGTAGGTAATGCAATGAAATACATTTTAGAATCAGAGAGTTAGCTAAATTCACGATAAATATCGTCCACACAGTATCGTTTCCTTTCGCAGCGAAGCAGCCTGTGCCACCGCATTAATAATTTATCAGCAAGTGACGGTTGTTTGCTAATAAAGCCTGGATTCGCTGGAAATATTAATAAAAGCTTGCACAGTCGCCGGCCAATGACTAATGACCAGCTGGAAACTACCATTTAATTTTCAGTTAAGCAAAACAGTGAGCTTAGAATCACTTTTAACTTTGCGTCCATAAAGATTTTTTTTTTTTTAACAGTGATAATGGAGTAATGAACAACCTGATTCGAATTTTATCGGATTGCGATATTTATCGGACAAGGTTTTATCAAAGGTAACGCTTTTAATGAAGAAACGTCACTTCTGATGCTGACATATCTTATCCATATCTGCATATCACAGTTTAAGGTATACTTATTTTTTTTAGCTTTGGAGAGAACGTAAAAGCACGAAGCATGAGGTCTTTTATATGAGGCACTTTTGGCACAACTGTTAGTATCTTAAATAGACATTTTAATAAAATACTCTATTTGTTTTCTACACTAAAATTATGAAAGTGTGTTTGATATTTATTTATAAATATTACTTATAATTTATATATAATTATACATTTAATTTGAAAGTATTTGTTTTAGTCTGTATTATTCAAAATTTCCTAATTTAGTTCTGGAAAGGTTGCATATTGACTTAATGTCCTGTGTCCCCTAGATGGGGCAGAGGGCATCCACAGTGCGTCGCCATCCCGAGCGGTTTTGAGCTTCGCGCTTTACTTCGCTCCAGGTCATCCCTATCGCCTTCGCTTCTGCAGTGATCGTCCGCCGCCAGGACTGCTTAGGGCGGGCACGTCTTCGCTTTCCTTGGGGATTCCAGTCTAGGGCTTGCCTCGGTATGTGGTCGGGGTCCCTTCGGAGCGTATGGCCAATCCAGTTCCATTTGCGGCGTTTGATCTGCTGGTTGATCGGAATCTCACCGCAGCGTTCCCACAGAGCTGTGTTGGAGATTTTCTCGGGCCAGTATATTTCGAGAATGCGGCGAAGACAGCGGTTGACAAAGACCTGGATCCGTTGCGAGATGTCCTTAGTGACCTTCCACCACAAAGGTTGCATATTAAAAAACCTAAAGAAGCAGACATTTCAAAATATTGGTTCATTTTATGAGCTGTCAATGTTGTCAATGGTATTTATTTATTTATATATATTAGGTACGTCAACTGGTGTATTAACTTATAGAATTTCATGATACGATCACTTATATTATTACTTTATTATTAGCCTCCTTTACACGGACGGTGATACAGCAATCGCGTGTAAAGTTGACGGGAGGGGAAGGGAAAGAACACGCGATTGCGTCTGCCAGTGCGGGCGCGCAATCGCGTGGCTGAGGTTGTCTTTACACGTACGTTCATTCGCGTGCGCAAGATGGCGGACATACGCTCGTGAACTAAAGAATTAGTGGTTGAATACTTGCTCTTTATAAATCGATACTATTAATAACAATAATAATGCGGTCTGTCGCGCACGATTAGCCTTTACACGCACGCTCTTTCCTAGAGATGGGCCGAATAAGGACTTTGCCGAATACGAATATTCGGCCGAATGTTCGGTTCGGTAACAGCTGAACCGAATGTTCGGTTCCGCCATATTTTCAATCCTTTTTTTTTTGACGGAGTGGGAATGCTGTTACGCACGATGTGTGGGACTCGCCGTTTCTTTCCCCTCCCCTGTCGAGAGGGGGGAAACTTGGCCCTACCCACTAAACCCACTCCGGCGTTCCATCCTCTTTGCCGTTCGTGAGGGCGCGCTGGGATCGATGTTGTCATCATGTCATTCACCACGGCGCCCATATTTTCAATCCTGGCTTAGAGTTAAAAAAAAAACTTTAAAAGCAAATGATCAAATGATGCGGTTGATGTACCTACGGGTGCAAAAAAAAAAAACTATAAAAATAACTAATATTGCCCTGTTATGTTCTCGTTCTGGTTAAAATTGTTAACTTCTAATATTTGTCTTTGTTTACCAAATTTCTAATTCTAAAAAAAAAACACGTACGTAATAATAGGTTCAGACGTACAGAAAATACGCTATCTACAAAACTAAAGTTTGACGGCGATTCAGAGACGAATTGTATTTTCCCGTTTTAATTTAGGGTCAACTCAACTGTAGTCACTTTAGCTAGACCGGCCGAGCCGAGTTCGTCCGAAAGGAGCAATATATCGAACAGTGAAATGTAAAATATTCTTTCAACCCCTTTGTGCCAAGAGTAGCACTGAAACTTAGTAATTCATGTGCTCTGCCTACCCCTTCATGGGATACAGGCGTGATTATATGTATGCATGTATGTATGTATGAAGTGTAAAAACACTGGACACTGGGTGTACACTGTACACTTGTACAGTGAGCTGTAAAAGTGTAAGGAGAATTAATTCAATGAATTAATTTGTATACTTAATATCATCACACAATTTTGGAAAATTGGTAATCACTTTTCGGATATTGCTCGAAAATATCGAGGGATACTGGTGAAACCCGATAAGTTGAGCAAACTGGTTTTTGAAATTCGAACTAAGTATGTGCAATTTCTAAAGTAAAATTCATAATCCTACGGACTAAATTGACAAATGACTGACAGGTAAAATGATACCAGGAACAGCAAAATTAAAATAGGGAAGGGTATATGTCGATAACAATATATCGACAAGTTGTAAAGTACATACAACAGACAAGTTTAAATCAAGAATAAGTATATGAGTTTCAAATAAGAGGTACACATTTTGGTTTGTTCTATGTATCTTCGAGGTAGTGGATGAATACCATGCATTTTTACCCACTAGTTTTAAAACATAAAAAGGTTTCCGAGCCTGGAGGTAAAAAATAAAATACCATGTCCGACGATAATAAATTATCTGTCACGCTATGGCAAGTATATCATAAATATCTATATAATTTTCGAATAATATTATTGCTGCTTCGAAATAAAAAAAATATCTCTAATTAACGGTCTACAGGCCTTTTGATCTGTCGAAATCACAGAAAAAGTTGGTATATTGATTAGCCGATCAAATTGCCAATTTCATTGTCCCGTCTGGGTGCACCTTAAATCTACGATGTAATAATAATTTTAATATCGATAAGAACGACACTGGCCAAACTGTGGCAACATTCCTTCACACTTACTTGTCAATTTGGTCCGTAGGTTTATGGATTTTACTTTATAATACTGTTATTTCAAGGACGAATTATCTCGATTTATCGGGTTTCACCAGTAAACCCTCGATATGTCACTTAACTCTGATGTCGACGAATTAAGAGAAACGAGTGTGTATCCTGCTGAGAAATATTTTTAAACATCTTTTGTACACCCAGATTTTTAAACTTAACTGAATTACTGCTAATATTTTTATCGTATATTAAAGCTAGAATCAGGCCGTAAGTCGTTTTGATTGCAACCGTCAGAAGTGCAATTAGAGAAAACTTGAATGCCTAAGGATAAAATGAGAATATTAATATTCCAATAAAGTTGTAGGATTATGATTTCACTTTCAACTTGAGATTAAAAAGTTTTTATTTTTTGTAAATGGAGTGCTTTTTTTCTAGAGGTATTGTGACTGTTTATAGAAAAAAAATTTAAATATGAATCATAAGAAAATGTCTGCTACATGACAGATCTTAATAAACACATTTGTTGTATGAGTAATACTACTATTTATAATTGTTTTTATTTTTATTTAATAAATCAGCACTAAACTGTTGATATTGAGGTGGTAAGCAGATACCTAATTATCTTGCTAGTCAATAATACAGACAGACAAGGGTCTAATTTACTAATTATTATTAGTGATTGCTTGATGAGAATCAGAATGCGCTTGTTAAAAGTAAAAAATCGAACACGTATTTTAATTAAATATAGGCAATAGGTAAGTTTGATTATTTTATATAGTTAACTTGACTGTAGTTAAGATAAAATATTTTATACCAAGCACGAAAAAAAGCATCAGATAAGAAAAACATGAACAGAAGTTATTTTTAAATCCATTTTCTATTTAATAAGTCAGGTAGAAATAAATAAAGTAACTGAGTTGACCGTGACGTCATTCTATTCGATTTCATATAAATGTATCAGTGCACAGTGAAATTGTTTTAAATGGATATCCTTGATTTAATTTGATATAAGTACCTAAGTTTTCGTTGTAATTTTCTTTTCTTTCTTTCTTTTCTTTTGTGAATATGTGTACCTATGGACTAAAGTTGCCTGAAATAAATGATTTAATAATAATAAATTCCATATTAGCAAGTAATTCAAATAAGTTTTGACAGTTTTTAAAAAGAAGCTGATTTGACTAGGAGGCAAGTAGCCTATTTTAAAATAATTTAGTCCAATGCAACCTTTACATTCAAAAACTGGGTGAAGGACACTACCTTAGTTGATTGAACCGAACCGAGCCTTCAATATTAGGTATTATTTCATACCTGTCAGGGTTTTTGTCTGGATACGTGAATACATGCCGGCAATATGCGTATGTCAAAATCAATGACGAGGGTTTAACACAATGTAGCGTTAGTGATTACAATAAGGCGAACACGAAAAGGTTGCATGATACGCCAGTATAAATGTAGCTTAAGACGACACAGGAGGGGTCGATTCTCCATACAAACGCTCTCGACTATTTCCGCCTTGGTTTTTGAAGATAGAGCACTGATTTTTTCAACACAGATTTTTATTATTTTTATCTGTATCAGACCGTTTTCATGTTTTTGATATTCTTATTTTTTTTACTCCTAGATCCCATCAAAATTTTCCAAAAACGGCCTTGTTGATTATGGCGCAAGAAAAAGTGTGGTACTGGTAACAATTAGCCAAAAAAACTAAACAGTCTTTTTTTTCAGAGGTGGAGGCCGTGGAGGTAATCCTCATTGGATACTGCCGACCCGGTTTTCGACTGACATAGATAATTTCATTGTTAATCAGATTCTCAAATTTCGTTACGATTGATTAAGTTTTGAAGGAGGAAACAGTCGAGAGCGCAAACTCGCAATTTTCGCAATAACTTTTAACTGAGTTGTTCTGAATAAAAATTTTTTTTTTCGTTAAATCTATGAAATGAAATGAAATGAAATATTTATTTCCAAGTAGGCATATTACAATGCGCTTATGAACGTCAAATAAAACTACGCCGGCTCTAACCCTACGCCTCAGCCTCGAGAAGATTTCAGTCCCCCCTTAGTTGGAGGAGGGTATCCACTATGGGACCGGCAAGAAACTCGGCGGGCCACTTCTTTTCAAAACATTACATCTTATAATTAACATGCATTAAAAAAACAAGGTACAATTTAATAAGCAAAAGTATTCATAGAAAAAAAAAATATTAACACAAGAAATTATACAAAGTACAAAGCTATTATGATTATTAATAAGAGATGTTAGAGATGTATAGAGTCTCTAAGTGTCAAAGTACATCTAGTCAAAGTCATCACGCCTGTATCCCATAAAGGGGTAGGCAGAACACATGAAACTACTAAAGCTTCAGTGCCACTCTTGGCAAATAAGGGGTTGAAAAAAACGAAACTGTGACATTGTAGTGACAGGTTGCCAGCCTCTCGCCTACGCCACAATTTAACCCATATCCCATAGTCGCCTTCTACGACACCCACAGGAAGAAAGGGGGTGGTGAAATTCTCAACCCGTCACCACACGGTTAATAACACTAGTATATTTATAACTAAAATTCCCAAATTGAAAGGGGGGCTTCCCATTTTAGCATTTTCGCTCCCGTAGTGGCTTAAGAAAATATTTTGTGAGCGTAAACGTGAGGTGGTAATGTGATCACCCGCTTTTGTGTAAAGTAGGATAAGACCGCAGAGAGCAGAGGTAAATTTTATCCGCGTGTCATAATTTCTTTTTACATGGCGAAATAATTTTCCTGGGAGACCCGGCGCGTAATAAAACAAGAAAGTAAAAAAACGGCAAAAAGTGTGTTGTCGTGTTGTTTAAGTGCTTTTTCTACTCGTCGACTGTAATCTGTCAATTAGGACACCACAGAATAAACTATAAGTGCAAACTTTTCAGTGTTGGATACTCTATGGCAGTTCCGACACAACTATATTAATCTCATTATAGTTGACTTTAGTTAACTGTAATAATTTCAAAAATAGAACTTTATAGAATTTATGTACTAAATTGCGATACCTGGCAAATTTTTCTGCATCTGAAACACATTTTTTTTATCTGTCGCGTTATCGGCCAATCAGAGACGGTTATTACAAACAATTGGTTGCTAGGTAATTCGATGTTGGTACAACGGTGAACGACTCTATTAACATTAATTTTAACTTGCATGAATGATGATATTTCCGTCCATTGATGATGAAGATGATGACTCGTAGAAAAAGTATTGTATACAATAGTGATATAATTAAGCTTTTCACTCTCGTACCGTACTATTAGGCCACTCAGCAAGCTTCGTGGCCTAAACATGGTACTCGACTGGAAAGCTTTGTATTATATCACGATTCTATAAAATACTATTATGTTGTTTAGATTCCGCGCGTAAAATATACATACATACATAGAATCACGCCTGTATCCCATAAAGGGGTAGGCAGAGCACATGAACTAATCAAGTTTCAGTGCCACTCTTGGCAAAAAGAGGTTGAAAGAAAACTAAAATTGTGACACTGCGTAAAATATTTAATAATGATTATGGTTTCATAGTCAGACAATCGGAATAAAATCATATTAATTTTGTATAAAATTCGGGTAGAATTACCGATTAATGGGTTTTTAAAAAAATGTTTCATTATTATCGCCATTGAACTTCAAGACAGAGTGAGGTATGTCGCTAAGTCGCTATCCGACGCCGTACCAAGGAGCGAGATGTGGCACGTCATCACCAAGTAATAAAATTGGGTGGGACATGTTGCCAGGCAGAGTGATGACAAGTGGACCTAATAGTGGCCTACTATAATTGTAAGATGCGTCAGGTGTCCGTTAGGTCGGGTGGACGACATTTCGGGGTTAAGTCGCCACGAAGGGAGGCTTATGCTCAGCAGTTGGCGAAGAAGGCAGTAATGTCATCAGTTGATGATAAAGTCAACAACACGAGATTACAAATTTTATAAACACCTAAAAATTATGTTAGCTTTAAATTTGATTACTTATTTAAATTAAATAATTTGTTGACATTTTAATTCACTGGGATAGGTTTCGTGGACCAAAGCTTTCCTCAAATTAATGTACAATGACTACAATGCGTACCTCCATCAACAATGACGGCTGTTCTAACAGTCTTTCAGTTTCCGCAAACTTGAGCCGATTATTGTCGCCGTGACATAATTTAGTCTTCGCTTTAGTTATTTAGTTGAGTTATAGACGCCTGAGTTTCGCTCGTTATCGACTATCAGTTCGGTTGTCTGGTTCCTGTTGTCTAGCGAGAACTAAGTTCGCTATGCGGCGTGAAGGCAACTTAAAGCGGTGAATTTCCGCGACTCGATCGCGATAGTACACGTTTCAGGTGATATTTTTAAATTCGATAACAAAGTGCTTTGGGATCGGGAATCCAGCTCAACAGAAAAAATAAAGGTAAAAAAAAATAACGTAAAAAGATCATCGGCTGACCGAAAATCTATTTATTTTATTTTATAAACAGGACATACCTACAATATAGTACATTACGATACAAGTGCGTAAAAAAGGAAGTTCGAAACGAGTGGCGATAAATTAAAACACGACCGAAGGGAGTGTTTTAAATCGACACGAGTTACGAATTACCTTTTCGCACGTGTATCGTACGACGTTTTTCAGTACAGATGAGCCTCCGAAGTTTCGACCTGGCATATAATGAACCACTTCTCGCACTAGTGCGTAAAAAAACACCATCTGTACTGAAAACTATTTTAAATGTAATAAAAAAATAAAAATCTTGATCTTTTAGATACAGAATAAGTTTAGTCATAATGACAAAAAAAAATATATCGCTCTTGTCTTGATTATGCCTTATGTTATGTAGCTTGGTAAACCAACCCGGTTGGTAGCGACTTAAAACACTAATATCGTAAAACAATGATTTAAACTTTCACGATTATTACACATAATTATTTTTAAAATCGGGACTTAATCGCGTATGACTACATATTAAATACATATCGACAGTCGTTAAATCGAATATCGTCAGTGTTGTATGTAAAATCGGGACTTAATCGCGTATGACTACATATTAAATACATATCGACAGTCGTTAAATCAAATATCGTCAGTGTTGTACGTCGACAGAGTAACATCCCTAGTGCGCAAACAGTTCAAGTTGATAATCAAAACCAAGTGCGGGTAGTTCGAAAAACTCGCGCGGCTGTCAGAAGGTGTTGATGTCATTTCAAGCCAGTCTTCTCCGAGACCACGGGGACAACGCTGTCCTTGAAACGTTACGCGATTAAGTCCTGATTTTAAAAATAATTACTAAATCCGTAGTTGCGGTATCGAAAGTAAAAATGTAAAGCTTCTCTCCTATAGGTAATTTGCTAGTGAAAGTCCTATACAAACATTAAATAAAAATGATTAAAGAAAAACTCATTGTGATATATTTAACAGTGTAAGATCCCTCTCCAGAGATCAATGGCGCTGGGAGGAAAGCCTATTTGTACAATTACGCTTTCCAAGCAAAGAAGATTAAAAAAAAAACCTGGTTACCTAGCCAATGTCGCAATCGCTTACCTATGTTTCGTAAGCGTATCGTAGCTGGCTATCCCTATCGCAGCAGTTATCAAAAAGTTTGTACAATAACCTAACCACAAAATTTAAATTTTGAAAAACCGCCGACCGCGACATACCGACCGATTGGATCGATTTTTTGAAACATGGCTAAGAACACTCGTCTAACTCAGCTTACAAACAAAAAAAACTAAATCGAAATCGGTTCATCCATTTGGGAGCTACGATGCCCATACAGACACACACACTAGTCCGTTGCTTCTGGAAAGTTATGTATGAAAATGTTGGCATAATTAATGGAAGATTTTTTTTGATTGGGATATGTACATTACAGGCCGAAGTTATTTTTCATCAACCCTCCCCATCCCTCCCCCTCTGCGTCACCCCTCTTCCCCCCTTAAATAGCCGAAAATGCGGTTTTTCGCGATTTCTGACAAAACCGTTGTAGATACAGAAAAAGCGTGTAGGAAAAAAGTAATCCTTGATAAATTTACTACAAATCGTTCATTGACACTTTGGTTCTAGCACTTATAGGTTTCGCGTGATCCATCACGAAAGTTGGTCCTTTACTGCAATTTTCTTTAGTGAATGTTAAGTTTTCTCCCAAATTGCTTACGAAATCTGTTTGATATTACTAAAATATTATAAACTGAAAATGAATTTCAGGGGGAAAAATCACTACCATGGGTGGGACTTGAACTCACGGCTACTGGATTGATACTCCAGGGCTCTACCAACAGCTACCAAAAGCTCATCCCCAGTCATAGACACACTATATAGATCAATGGTACTCCTAGCGACTACTACCGTGAAAATATTACGTCTTAAATAGTTACTGGAATTCCAAGACATATTGGAAATTCCACCCATGGTAGTGATTTTTCCCCCTTAATTTTATTTTAGTCATGAGTTACAATATTTTAGTTATATCAAACAAATTTCGACGATTTCGTATGCATTTTGGGCGAAAACTTAACATTCACTAAAGAAGATTGCAGCAAAGGACCAACTTTCGTGACGGATCACGCGTAAACTATAAGTGCTAGAACCAAAGTGTTAATGAATGATTTGTAGTAAATTTATTAAGGATTACTTCGTTCCTACGCGCTTTTTCTGTATCTTCAACAGTTTTGTCAGAAATCGAGAAAAACTGCATTTTCGGCACTTTAAGGGAGGGTAGAGGGGTGACGCAGAGGAGGGAGGAGTGGGGAGGGTTGATGAAAAATAACTTCGGTCTATAACGTACATATTTCAATTAAAAAAACCTTCCATTAATTATGCCGTAATTTTAGCTAATTTCCCCCTGCTACACAGACAGACAGACAAACAGACAGACAGACAGACAGACACGTCAAACTTATAACACCCTGTCGTTTTTGCGTCGGGGGTTAAAAATTAAGGAAAAAGTTAAATTTTTCTTTTTTATTCCTATTTTGTTACCAAGTTTTTTTTGATGAATTGTGTAAGTTTTATTTCGTCATTAAGGTTCTCTAGTATCTATATTTTCTTAATTATAACAATCATCCTGTATAAATTTGCTGACGTGGCTATGTACAAACTTTTTGAGTATTTGTAATGTATGGGTAGTTTTAAGTTAATGTTAAAATAGGTGGAGGGTAGATATTTCATCGGCCTTGTCAACTAAATGGTTTTTCTGTACGGAAGTGTTTTACTGTGCTCCTGTAATCCTGCAGCTTACAGGGACTGTGGCATTCTACATACGGACTTTTCAGAATTGTTGATCGATTTTCTGTAATAGCACAGTATAATAAAGAGTGCTATCGTACAGTATGGCCACTCCCGCTCCCCGCTGAAAGCGCCGCCCACCCCTTCTCGGTTACCTCACAGTTACCGCTTGTCAAAAACGCGAACAGTCGACCTGTCATTTCACTCATACGAGCATAGTACGCGTTCACCTACACGAGCTGAGACTGTGTGCTAGGAACGCGCCTCTTTCGTATATTTGATCGCCAGTGTCCGGGGTGTGGTAATGGCGCGTCAGAATCAAAAGCAGAATGCGTTTCGATCACAACGATTGTCAGTTTGGATAGGCCGACCTATCGCGTCTCAGAGCAGTCAATGATTGAACGATTATGTTTTTAGGCGAAATTCTCCTTTGTTCAAGTAAAAATTTTCTCAATGGAGTTACCAAGAAAATGAAAGACACAAAAAACATGTCCCTGATGAGGAATAACAGTATATCATCATCATCATCATACAACCTGTTTTTATTGAATTCCGTTAATTTTAGATCAAATATAATTAATTTCTCTAATAAACAAGCGTCTTAACTTTTACGGTTATCGAGTTATTAAAAAAAAAAAAACTGAATACGTGTGTACCAATTCCTAATGTTATATTATTTTGACATGTGCCGTCAATCACTTGATACTAACTAGAATGTAATTCTTAAGGGTCTCTCACACTAATAAATTAATTTATTATGTATGAAAAGGATGAAATATTCATTGGCGAATATAACTAAAAGTGATCGAACCCAACGACATGTCGAATTTAACGGAAAACAAAAAAAACACGGTGTATAAGAATATTCATTTATGAACTAGTTCTGGAAAATAGATATTACACTACTGTTAAAAGTTACTCATATTCGTTGCGGTTTGAGCAAAACAATTTCGCCCCGGCATCGGATCTATTCGACCCGATGGTATAGTTTTGTTAACTGAGCATTTCTTTTTTTTTGCCAATAATTTTTTTTTATTGTTTTAGGAAATTTTAGGTCAATTGTACTCAGAATCACGAGTACTTTCAATCTCACTGGGAGACAAAAAGTGTCCCAGAATTTCCATACATTTTTGTTACTTTCCTCTTTTGTTACCCCATACAACATGTACGGAAAATAGTAACAAAATAAGAAAAAAACATATGGGACAATTTTTTTAACTACTAGGATTGAAAAGGCTAGTAATTCTGAGTAAAAATAGCATTTTTTTTTTCAAAAATTTCACACTTTATAAAAGTGGCAAAAAAAAAAGAAATGCTTAACTAATCGCAGTAGCGAAGGTGTTAAGAGACCAAATTTCCATATCATCTCGAGAGGTGGCAGGCTATGCATTGTAACTACACATTTTATTAACCCCCGACGCAAAAACGAAGGAGTGTTATAAGTTTGACGTGTCTGTCTGTCTGTCTGTCTGTCTGTCTGTCTGTGTGTGTGTCTGTCCTGTGGCATCATAGCTCCCGAACGGATGAACCGATTTGGATTTCGTTTTTTTTGTCTGAAAGCTGAGTTAGTCGGGAGTGTTCTTAGCCATGTTTCATGAAAATCGGTCCACTATGTCGCGGTCGGGGGTTTTTTTTAAAATTTTAATTTTTTTGAAAGAAATTCTCTATATACTCGGTCCTCTTTGGTATTGGATAGACGACCCAACGGACCCAATATATATAGGTACTAGCTTCTGCCCGCGGCTTCGCTCGCTTTAAACTCGAAAATTGTGGAATGCTCCATACAAACGTTCATCCCCCAATTTAGGGAAGTGGGAGGTTAGAAAGAGACAAAAAGTAGCCTATATCACTCTCCATCCCTTCAACTATCTCCACTTAAAATATCGCGTCAATTCGTCGCTCGGTTTTGCCGTGAAAGACGGACAAACAAACAGACACACACACTTTCTCATTTATAATATTAGTATGGATATTCAAGATCAAAACGGCAAACAGTACCTACCAATATCACACCGAAATAGGGACATCCCCCCGCGGTTGGAACCCAATGTGAACTCGAAGCGAATTAACTTAATTTTCTTAGCGGTAATAACCTCAGCCATATCAAAGGTTCGAAATTAATGTTAGCTCACGCGCAAATATCTACATAAATTGTGCCTACCGAATTTTGTCATTCATCTTTTGATCATGTTTCGTCTCCATTCGATTTCGTGATATCATAGCGTAGGCGTAGTGTAAATAAAAAACTGTTTATATGAACACAATTCGTAAATTAGATGTATTTCATGGTATGAATCAAATTACTTCATTTAATAAATATGATAATAAGTCGTTAGCCTTTCAAAGTTATGAAGGAGTAGGTAGGTAGATACTCAAAAGATGATTGACCTCTTGGTAATTGAGTGGTAAATTGTAAGTATTAAGCAAATGTAAATATTGTATCTGTAATCAGTAAAGAAAATGTAGTCGAGCATGATTTCGTTCTGTCGCTTCGTTCTTTACCTATAGTAACTGTAGAATAATACTATAAATACTAGTTTTAATATTATTATTTTTAGTGTTGCTTAAGCTGAACTTTTTGATTAAGTATTGAAAATTAAATTCTACTAAGGTACTTTGTGAACCTAAAGTAAACCTTTTCTAAAACAAAAAAATATTTATTTAAGTAAGAAAAATATATTTTTATTGTATTTCTGCTAGTTTTAGTAAGGGGTTCGAGTGCCAACAAACTTTGTAAGGTAGTTGGGATCTGATCTGTTTTAAAATGTTCATTATGCACCTATACACGGTGTAACATGACAAAACCGAAAGATTTAACTACGCATTTCTGAGGGAAAAATAAAGATAAAATGTTATATGACATCGAGCAAATTTCGCAAAATAAAATGGTTTTTTTTAGTTTTTTTGGATGTATTTTTTTTGAATGTTAAAACTGGCACTTAAAATATTTTTTTTCTAAAAAAATACTTTTTGCAATGAGTTATACTAGTTATTTTTGACATCTATCAACGAGGATAGCTAAATTATGTCCGATAACGGCATCATCGCCAGCAAAATAGCGTTTTGTTCTGAGAAATAATAAGTAATTTTTATTTTTTTAAATGCTCATAACACCATCTTTACTGAAAAATTTTTAGCATGATCTACATTCTGCATTATGTACCTCCATCGGGAGCAACGTTGCCTGTTTTCATTTAAGATAAATATCCATAAAAGTTTTGAATAAATGTTTAAAACAAAACAAAGTAGTAAGTATACTTATATTATTAAATTAAAACGGGACTTAATCGCGTAAAACTTACGTTTTATATTTAACCCGACGTTTCGGACATGACATTACGTCCGTGGTCACGGGTTTACGCGATTAAGTCCCGTTTTAATTTAATAATATGAGTGAAGATCGTGTTAGTTTAAATCAATATAAGTATACTTACACCGTGTCCAATAAGTCCGAATACTCACATTTTACCTCAGTTCTAAAGATATAGGGATCACAGGCCATCAAATTCTTATTTAAACTAAAGAGTATATTCCTCTTAATAAAATACAAGCACAAAGTACATGAAATTTCCGAAGTGTCTAAGAAAAACAAAGAGGTAAAGTGCCAACAAAATACTTGCTCGGCACGCAGGTGACGAGTTATTTTTTATAAGGAGAATCTGTATGTGATAAAACAGACGCCACGTGTCCAAAATAAACTATTATGGGTACCGAGGATAGATAACGTTCCGGGCAACTAGAAAAATGTGCCTAGGTTCCAGAGCTCACCATCGGCCCAGGTGTGGGATGCAGTATGTAAGCGAGGTAAACTACCTTCAGTACTTACAGATAAAAGCGTTAAAATCAACGTTTTTTTCTTTAAAACCAAGGTTTTGGAGAAAAAAATGCCGTAAAGTTAAAAAGGATGCTTGGGAATGAGTATCATGTGTCCCAACAAGACGCACCTCCAGCACATTCGGCAAATGTTACTCTAGCGTAGTTTCAGACTAATTTGGCAGTTTTTTATCCGAAACATGAGTGGCCACCCAGGCCTCCAGGTTTAGGCGTATTAGACTATTTTGTACATCATACATGCTTTGAAGACTAAATTTTTATAAAATCATAAACCTAGATCATTTCAAAAAGGTTATCGAGAGTATTTGGGATGAAATGTGAAGAAAACGGTGCGTGCCGCGTGTGATCCGTTTGAGAAGCGTTTGAGGCTGGTAAACAAGTTAATGCTGGAGTTATTCCAAAACATTTGTTGTGAATGTAGTAAATAAGAGTGCCATTCATAAAATATAATAATAATGTAGTAACTATTTGTTCATTTTGTTTTATTGGCTATTTGTGCTGTATTCAAACTTATTGGACACGGTGTATACTATAATTATACTTAATATTTCAAAATGTTATACCTAACTATATAGAACAGCATCACTTTCGCTTTATTTACATCATTTAAATGATTTCAAACGAATCCCAGTTATTATTAAAATAAGGCGGTTTTGTCGAGTTAGCTACCTACCTAATAACAACAAGAACAATGTAACAAAATGATCGTATAGAATTCTAATGATTAAATATTTAGGAAATTACCTGTTTGAATATTGTAGTAACCCGTACTCGGCACAATAAAGGTTGAAGCTCCCATTTTGTTTACACCATAAACTTTTTCAAACAAATTCTGAATAAAGAGGCAAATTAATTTTTCATGTCAAAAAAATGAGCCAGCCGTTTCAAGCTTCATTAAAAAATTTTGGCCACAACTCGATGCCGCCGGAATTAACTTTTCTCATTTCTCATTTCCGTAATGACTCCTAATTGAAGGAAAGATAAAAGTGGTTTAGCTCGACTAAGCTAGACGGAGCGATAGATCTGAACTCTGCCGCAGTTCGGATTTGCAAATTGCTTCTGTGCTTAAAGTGGAATACGTTTTTATCCAATGTAAACTTACAAAAACTGTCTGATTTAGGGCCAGTTGCATACCTACAGTTAACAGGCACGTCAACGCCACGCACATAAGTCTATGGAATTCACATATAAAAAATTTAGCGAACGCTACATTCGGTGACAGATGGTTTGGTGCAACCGACCCAAAGGCGATAGAATGGTTGCTCACCCTTAATTTGGTAGTGACGGGGCAAACAATGTCTTTGACCGTGTTGTTATTTTGATGTTGAGTTCTACATGTATCCACTGAACACGCCTACCATATATAACCGGTGGACACTCTATTGAATAATCCAAACATGGAAAAAATGGACCAGTTACATTTGCCCCCAAGTCGAGATTTGGCCCGCTGTACCTTATCCAAATGTTAAGACAAGTTTAGTGGCGAAGAGGCTTCAACTCAGACCATGATTTCTTTGTGCCAAATTAAGGGTCCCACTTGCACCAATCACGTAACTCAGGGTTAGTGTTCTGTCAACTGACAAATTCCATATGAAATGGTGGGTTAACCCTCGGGATAACCCTCCATTGGTGCAAGTGGCCCTAAACGTTTTATACTGGAGCACAGCACAAATAGGTACGTGAGATATGTAGTTATATTACATAAAAGGTGTAACGTGTGCTTGTGTAAAGGTGTAACTCTGGTGAGTTCAGTTCGTCGGATGGCAACGGCCTGTCATTCTCTCGGCGCAGTCACTTTTGACTTCTAACTGAAAGGTCGATACCGTCCGACTAACTTATAGTCAGTAAGCTATGTATCTACTTTACGGAATATTTGGTCAACGTTCGAGGGGCGTCATTAATATACTAAAATAGATTACAAAACCATAAGTAATATATCTAGTACTAGTCTAAGATGGGGTTTATTATTAGTAGATCTGTGAAAACAGAATTGAAACAAATATTTTACTCATTAAGTCTATGGGAGACAAAAAGAATTTTAATAGTTTTTGGCACTCAATTTGACATCTTTCAAAAGTTATTGTAAGTAATAAACAAAAAGTGAATTAGGTTTATCCCTTTAACGGGCAAGACTCAAAAAAATCGTGAGTTCAAACCTCATCGCCATCCTGTAGTCCTAAAAATTCTGAACAAGAAAAAAATACAAAAAGATGGTCATACAGGGTGGTCTTTTATGAGACCAGTGCCCTATAAAGGGCACACCTATCTATATTCAATTTATAAAGCAATCTTTTCGAGAAATTTCTACAATTATATAATTGTATAAGATCGTCTTGTAAACTTTTGCTGTTAAGATTTGGTATAAAGTAAGCATCACGTACCAGTGAGTGATATCACGTCGACGGCTCATCAGTGGGTGCACGTGACGACTTAGCACAAACAGATTTCGAAACACGCCCATTTTATCTAGACCTCCGCGGGTTCACTGCCCCCCTCTTTTTTCTCCCCGGGGATAAAGAAAAGGGGGAGGACTGAGAGCTGTTATTATAATGGTGATGTTATACGCAAAAGAGCGGCCTGCTACGGTGGCGCTACAAAGTTTTCTTTCTCCCAACTTTATTAGCCCATTAAGAGATCCCATGACTCGCAATTGTGCTTTTTCGTACTTTTTTTGATGTCTTTATTACGAACAGCGTTAGTGCTTAGTAAAAAATGAAATACAAACCTGTATAAAATTATATAAATTTATACTGGGATGAGCCAATTGGTGTAAGCCGGTGGGAATTATCAACTTCTAATTCGATTGAAAATCCATACTGTTGAACGTTTTATGAGCCGCGCAGAACAGTATTGCCTCTCGTGGGACTTGAATGTTTATTAGCTGAATCATAAAAGTACTAATCTCTATGAGGATCATTTTAGTAGGTACAACCATTACTAGCTTTAGAATAATATATGTTTCTAGACGATATATTATACTCCGTAATATTATAAACAAAAATTTCAATTAGCTGATAAACATTAATTTACGACTAAGGTGAAGTTTATTTATGTATCTACGTTTTATTAGTTACTAGTGGCGTTCATAAGCAGTGCCACCATTGCGTTATGACATTAAAAACAATTGAAAATTGGCCCCAACTCTTTGAGATCGAAACTATGAGTTGATGAGATACTTCGCCACCAGTAGGTTTGATCGCTTTGGCGGTCGGGGTGGGGTAGTGGTTTATCACGTAAGCCGCGATAGCTGGAGACCCGGGTTCGGTTTCCGGCTTCGCCACCAGTGGGCTTGATCGCTTTTTCTCTGGATGGTATCTATTTCAGTTTATCCATACTAATATTATAAATTCCCATTTATAATATTAGTATGTTTTCGACTACACAATTTGACTTGGACATTATAATCCGTGTGTGTATGTTTGTTTGTCCGTTTTTCACGGCAAAACGGAGCGACGAATTGACGTGATTTTTTAAGTGGAGATAGTTGAAAGGATGGAGAGTGATATAGGCTACATTTTGTCTCTTTCTAACGCGAGCGAAGCCGCGGGCAAAGGCTAGTAATTTATATTTAAGAATTTTAGTCAATAATTAGCTTATTTTCCAATGATAATGTAGACTTTAATTCAAAGCAAATAACATTTGTATTCTACGAGATTGAACAATAAACTGGACTAATGAGAATTGACGTTCATTAAACCCCAAATCTAGCAGCATGTCATTCTACCACAGAACACCCCACTAGAAGCCAAATGCAAGCGATATTGTTCGAGACGCAAATCACCAATCCTTGTGGGGTGAGGCGGGCGCGCACGGTGCTGCCATTGGTCGTTTCAAATAATGGCGCGCCTTTATGATTAGCAGTAGGGATGGGAATGGGACATGTCTATTATAGACAATGGTACCGGTACCAGTACTGTGGTGAATTTGTTTTGCAACAAATTATAATATTATAATTAAATTATAATAAGGCCTAGTTACCCTTCGGGAAGGTCAGATGGCAGTCGCTTTCATAAAACTAGTGCCTACGCCAAATCTTGGTAGTAGTTTCCAAAGCGGACCCCAGGCTCCCATGAGCCGTGGCGAATGCCGATGCCGGGATAACGCAAGGAGGATGATAATTGTGATAGCATCTCAATAAAAATCATTCTAGTAACTAATAACTAAACTGTGCATTTTTACTTACGTTTACTAAGTTAAATAACCAACTAAATATTCTAAACTAATCAATGAACTAAATACCACTACAGACTCTACAGATTCTAGATAATTATTCACTATTACAAATCTGCTTTCTTTTATATTTCATAAAATGGTAGCACATGGTACGAACGGCAGTACGAAGTTCCCGCAACAGACATAAACTAACATGGCCCCATGCCTAGTCGTTTACGTGAAAGGGATAGCATATCACATTTTTAACTCGGTAAAGAGGGATGGACGCGCCTCGGCGCCGCTCAGCACAACCATATTGACCAGTATAAATGAACTCCGCGGACAATAAACAATATTCAACAAAATAATTAATTTGACTTAACTGTGGAATGTTGTTCCATCTTTTTTACATGTAGAAGTGTTAGAAGACTTGCCACACCACTTTATGCTGTAAGAGACCATTGTTTGCAACCAAAATTGATTATTTAAGATTTTTTCCCGAGCGGACACGGACACTGTTAGCGGGTCGTATACTTGGGCGCTACTGATCGGTGTCGCACGCGTTCAAACTTTTATAAACCTGATTTGTCGTATGCTTGGTGACCGCGAGTCGCCCTGTAAGGGCCATCTTGTTGTATTGATCTGTGCATTCTACATTAATATTATTGATTTTAGCTCAATACCTTTTCAATGTGTAGGTACATACTCAATAGAAGACGTTTGTATTATACGCATGGTTGTTTCAATATGAAATCGTAATTTGACAGCGAATATATTAGTAAAGAGGGACCCTCTTTGCTTATATACAGTAGCGCCATCTAGATGATCAAACATTTCTCTTGATGGTTCCGAGATACATTTATTTCTTTAGATTTTACATATCTATACTGAGTTAAATATACGAGTATGTGTTATTAGTTAGTAAAAATATTATTTTTTAATAAGAAGGTTCCTTAAGCAATAATAAGTTAGTTAATAATTGATTCGGTCAAGTTGTGTTCGAATGTATGGGAAATTAAAAAAAATTAAATCCAGCTAAACTTTAAATGCAGTATGGTACCTTAGGGTAAGGTGCTTTGCGCACACTAGCGCCCCCTACCTTCCCCCTGACGCAACACCCCTTTCAGCACGAAATAGGTCCCGGTTTACGGTTTTTCTTCATTTTTGAGAAAAGTATCAGAGTTAGGAAATATATGTCTTTATATGAAGTTTCAAGCTCATATTCTCAAAATAGAGGTAGATCCTTATACGAATTTTGGACACCCATTTCACCCCCTTAGGGGATGAATTTTGAAAAATCTTTCCTTAGCGGATTCGTAGACCTTATAAGTAACCTATGTGCCAAATTTCGATTCTGTAGCACCAGCGGTTTGGGCTGTGCCTTGATTCAAGTCAGTCAGTCACTCAGGACTTTGCCGTTTATATACATATATAGATAACATGAAAATAGTGCACGATATCAAAAAATATTATATGACCTTTCTTATTAGGAATTTCATGAGCATTATTTCTTTCATTGACAACTATTTTCTAAAATGAATACTTTCCCCAAAAATTTAAAAAAATAAACTGATTTTTGGGACATATTTTAGGGTAAAAGGGGGGGTTGCATCAGGTGGGGGGGGGGGGAGGGGACGCTAGTGTGTGCAAAGCAACTTACCCTAAGGTATCAAATGGCATTTCTTTTTATTTGGATTTTTTTTTTCAAAAAACACAGTTTGACCGAATCAAATAATACCTACATGTTTACGGTCGATCATAACGTCCGCCAGGTTCTAAACTTCGCATATAATGTTTTGGCCGTATTGTAACATTGAACCAATATACATGTAGCAAAGGTTCGTTAGGTTGTATCAGATGCCCGAAAGGCAAACTGTCCAGAAATACGAGCCACGCGTATTGTGGTTCTATCAACTTTGATTTCCCAGTATGGACAGTGGACTAGGAATTTCATAACCTGGCTGGCGAGTTATCGTCTACCGATATGTTGTATATCCATACTTATTACTTATACTTATTACTTATACTTATTAATATTATAAATGGGAAAGTGTGTGTGTCTGTTTGTTTGTCCGCCTTTCTTTAAGTGGAGATAATTGAAAGGATAGAGAGTGACATAGGCTACTTTTTGTCTCTTTGTAACGCGAGCGATGACGCGGTCAAAAGCTAGTATTTAATAAATCTTATTAAGTAGCGTGCACGTGACAATCAATTGATGTGAATTTCCCCGAACAGACGTGAACAATCTTTATAAAAAGTCTAATCTCATTTTATAGGCAGTAAGAGTAAACAATTTAAGCGTTGCAATTTCGTGATTTTATTATTTTTCTCTCAAGGGGCGTAGTTACCTTATAATATTCAAAGTTCGCGAACAAGCTAAGGGAATTGAAATAAAAGAAGTCTGGTGTCGTCCCCCGCGGCACGAGTTTATTACAGAGGTGATGCATTCCAGTCGGCTTCCCCTGTTTACTTTAATGTTGCCAACCGCTAACTTCCCTACGGATTTTGGTAAATGAGATTTCACACGGGCACATCGTGTTTGGTTTGAATAAACTTAGCCAAGTTCCTTGTGTTTTGAACCGAAAGTTCCCAATTCAACTTTATGAATGGCGCAATGTTTGTTCTATTTATTTTGGTCCATGTGTAATTCTAACATCTTCTCTGGACTAAAATTTTGTTATTTTAATCTCAAGTGGCGTTCAAATACCAATAGTTGCTTACCCCAAACCAACGACTATAGAATATCATAAATATTGGTTCCATTTCAATTCATGCTGGATAAATGAATATAAAATTGGTAATTAATATCTTTTCACGAAAACGTAGGTATTAAGTAAGTAGTAAGTTTGGAGGTAACCTCAGTTATCCCCAAATTGATGGCAATTATGTGTTCAGAATTAAACAGGCTCACACGTTCTCCCGAAACTATAGTATCTCACCTGAAACTATGGAAATCATATTCCTAAGAGTTCCTAATTAATAATTACAAAGACGAAAATAAATCGTCTTAAAAATAAGATTTATTCTTCGTATTTAATGTCAGTAATAAGAAAATTGAAAAAAAAATTAGTCAATTTTATGGCTAGTTTTCTAAACTAGCCATAAAATGTTGTTGTTGACTTCTAGCGCTAATTTCCCGGCAATGAAAATGAAAATTAACATACCTAATACGTACGTTTGTAAACCTATAACAGAGATATTATAGGTTTAAATTTAAGCATTATGGTTACAATTGGATGACCCATAACAATAATGCTCGCGTAAACCTTACAGTGTTTGTATTTGCTACAGATACAACCCCGTATTGATTTCCCGTTCAGACAGCAAGAAGTAACAAGTGGAAAGGAAAGGTTTAGGTTTGTATGCGTCATTAGTGAGCTTCCGGAGCCTAATTGCGACGATGGCGCCTCGGCCGGAACTCAAAAGATTGCGTTCAAATAGCAAAACGTTTTCGCTCCGATTCGCCAACGGACAAGCCCGTTCATTCACACTTTGCTAGGGACGGTAAAGGAGATTGATTTTCAATCTGGCCGGATCCGGCCGGACCAATGTTGATTATCCGGATATTGACAGATAGATTAGTGATTTCTACTTTTTTGTGCCATATGAGATATTTGCGAAATTAATACTAAAGTAGATGCCACTGAAAAAAGTGTAATATTAAATTAAATATCAATCTCCCAGAAACATTTCCGAAGCCTAATTGCGCCGATGGTGCCTTGGCCGGAACTCGAAAGATTACGTTCAAATAGCAACCTTTTCGCTCCAATTCGCCAATGGACAAACCTGTTCATTCACACTTTACTAGGGACGGCAAACGGGATTGATTTTCAATCTGGCCGAATTTCAGCCAAATCTGGCCGGATCCGAACTGGATTGGTGTTCTATATGGATACCGAAATTAAATTAAAAGTTCAAAATTAAATTTGAAATCTATGTAGGTATTTTTTTACATTGAGTATTGCAATGCAGGAATTGCAGGAAAACCGGCCATAATTACCTACATTTAATAATATTTATTATTCCTTTAGTTTTTGCCTCACGTCTGTGTGTGTAGGAGTTTGTGTACTATCTTTAAAATAGTTTAGTCATTAAGGTCACACACTAACATAGCATAATTAAAACCTAAATGTTACTAACAATAGCTATACCTAAGTTACTTAAAATATGTAAAAAGAGTGTCTCTTTTCGCCAACAAACTGCTGTGCAGTTTGGCGAAGATTTAAATCTTAATTTGTGTTATGTGTTTTCTGTAATAAAAAAAAAAAAAAAAAAATAATATAAAAAATCTTTATTCTACGACTATTACATTGGTTCTTTGTTCCGATCAACTCAAACTTCCAATTTGTCGTCGTCGTTATATTATTTATATATAAACGCATGATTATGACTTTAACAGAAACAACTTTAGCATGATTTTTCAGCAATAGCTTCTATAAAGTGCCAGATCCGGCCGAATCACCCCATCCGCCTGACCGGATTGCAATCCCTAATTCACACCCAATCGTATCGTATGATTAGATGTATCTATCTCTTTCAAACCAATTCGAAAATACCCATTTTGTAAAGGATAGATCTAGTATTCGTATAGGCGCCAGCCAAATGAGATTTTAGCCCTGGATACCTAGCCAAGGTAACCATCGTTTAAGTTTCGAAAGCGTATCTCAGCTAGCTTTCCTTATCGCTCTTCTGTAATGGCGCAATAGACCAAGACTGCGTTACGATTACCGTGTAGCGTCAAAGATTGTCACTTTGGCTAGGCCGGCTGGATAGGTATCTTTAAAAAGATGTATTGGTTTTCAGTATCCTTTGTCAGTAACGACTGCTCATTTGAATTCAGTTCGATTGATTTGGATTTATACAGTTGGAAATTTCAGTAACATAGGTATAGGTATGTTAATATTTCTCTTTCAAATTTTGCGTTCTTTGTGTTGTATGTACACGCGCATATATTTCGATTTCCAATTACGAAATAAAATAGCTTTACTGCCAATAACGTTCGTCGATAATACTTATTTTGATACGTTATCTGCTATTTTATAAAATTCGATACATTTATTTTATAGGTACTTACGCCATTTACAGTCAACAACACAACAAAAAAAAGTAGAACAATAGTCATTTCTTACAAAAGATCTGCGTAATATAGTGATCCTTGGGTATAAGCGTGAGTATAAGAATTATTTATAATCGCTAAATTCAAGTACCTATGGACGTATTTATGCAAAATGGAACCAACCCACATGAAATCTTCATTGAAATGTTTACTTCTTTGTTTAATCAATAAAGATCGATTTTCAAAATTATTCATCCGTGGATTGGTTCCATTTTGCATAAATACGTCCCTATAAATATTATCATAGATTAAATAAAATATTATTAAGGTAGGGTAATATTTAACCTGTGTATCGACCTCTAACTTCACTTTTCGTTGTATGTATTGTTTGCATCGTCGAGGCTGTGCTGTAAGCTACCGACGGGGTCACAGGTGGTGGATAGTGGATAGCCTCTAGATATAGAGGTTAGCTGCGAATTAAATAAGCAGCTCCCAACCAAGCAGCGGGGGAGACGGCCTCCTAGTATTGGCTTGCAACCGTCTAGGAGAAGGAAAACTCCAAAATTAAACCCGGAACTGGTGTCTCCGTCAGGCGCAAGTAGGGTCTAGCCTGAAATATGCGGCAGTCACCTGCAACCGACCTGGTTCCGCACGTATCGACTTGCCTTTCCTGCGGATACAGCCAGCGAGGTCGAGAGGGTGGCGTAGGTCTTGGGTAACCCTGCGCCATCTTATAGCGTCCCAGGCGATGCAGCGTCTGTGAAGAGGACACTTCACCCCCGCCGCTATGCGGCGAGGAAAACAACACGGGGAGTGGCAGTGACCGGTTATAAGCCCGCGCATATGGACGTGAGCGAGGGTGCCAGGGGTCACTCCCGACAGTGGGAGGGTCCATCGTAGGCCCACTGACCTGTTACCGCCCGCTTAACCTGGGCAGCCCCCAGGCAATAAGGTACTGGTCCGTCCCGGCGTCGCTGTTCCTCTAGGGTGTTGGGAGCACAGGGCTAGCCCTGAAATCGATGCTGTGTTATTATTACACCCGCGATAAAACAGCATAATAGAAGAAACACTAAACCTTGCAACTCCATGCGCTTTAGTTCATGGAATGTCCGAACATTAAGGACAGGTCTCCTGGAGAACTTGGAGATTTCTGAGTTCGCACAAGAACTGCGTAAAACAGCTGTTGTGGATCTGGAACTAGCGCGTCTTAAAATATCCATCTGTGCGTTACAAGAAACCAGGCTTCCTGACGAGGGCTCTCTGCGGGAACTCAATTACACCTTCTTCTGGAAAGGCAAGAGCTCCAGTGAACGTCGCGAGCACGGTGTGGGCTTTGCCGTTCACAATAGTCTCATCAAGTCTATTGAATCACCTCGAGGTGTTTCGGAACGCATTATGGTCTTACGACTTCACACAAAAAGTGGTTTTATTACCCTTATTTCCGCCTATGCTCCGACACTCACCTCGACGACAGAGTCTAAAGACGCCTTCTATGATGATCTGAGCTCTGTAGTGCGCAGCGTGCCGGCAGGGGATCGACTTTATCTTCTGGGTGACTTTAATGCCCGTGTTGGGCAAGACAACACCGCTTGGCCCACTTGTCTCGGCAGTCACGGAGTGGGAAAACAGAACGAAAACGGTCAAAGACTGTTGGAATTCTGTACAAACTACTTCCTGTGTGTTACCAATACCTATTTTAAAGGCAAAGCGGTGCGTAAAGTCTCATGGAAACATCCCCGGTCTGGTCACTGGCACCAACTGGACTTGATTCTGACCAAAAAGAGCAACCTTAAGGAAATTATTCACACAAGGTCCTTTCACAGTGCACAATGCGACACTGACCACTCCTTAGTTGTCTGCAAGGTTAACTTATCCGCCAAGAAAATTCACTCGTCAAAAACTCCAGGAAAGAATAAGTTAGATGTCACCAAAATTAAAGACCCTGAACTAGTGGAAGCTTTTAGTTCACTGATAAAAGACGAGGTAGCGGCATGGGATGTAGATGCAACCGTGGAAGTGGAATGGGAGTCCATTAAAGCCATCCTCACTGACAGAGCTAGTGAGGTTTTCGGATTGTCTAAGAAAAAAGTACCGGACTGGTTTTCCGATAATTTACAAACACTCCAGCCTTTAATTGACTCAAAACGCCAATCTGCGCTTCAATATCGTCTTAACCCCAACGATACAACTCGTGCTGCGTTCTGCTCAGCCAAATCATCACTGCAGCGAACATGTCGCCAGATCGCTAATGCCTACTGGACAAATCTGTGCAAAAGTATCCAAGACTGCGCATCCATAGGCAACTTCCGTGGTGTTTATGTTGGGATTAAGACGGCCCTAGGCCCTGTACAAAAGAAGACAGCTCCTCTTAAAGAGATTGATGGCACTGTTATCACCGATAATAGTCGCCAACTCAATCGATGGGTTGAGCACTACACTGAGCTTTATTCACGACCAGTCGAAATCAGTCCTGTAGCAGTGGATTTAATTCCGAATCTACCTGTACTGACCGAGCTCGATAGTCTTCCCACAGTAGGAGATCTTCGTGAGGCCGCGTTGAGGCTTAAGTCGGGCAAGAGTCCTGGGATGGATGGTGTTCTCACCGAAATTCTAAAACTCAAGTGCACATTGCCCATACTGCATAATTTCCTGGGAAAATGCTGGGGGGAGGAGGTTCTGCCTCAGGATATGCGTGATGCAAATATCGTGACCTTGTACAAAGGGAAAGGTGACCGCGGCGATTGTAACTGCTACCGGGGTATCTCCCTATTAAGCATCGTCGGCAAACTTTTTGCAAGAGTAGTCCTTACCAAATTGCAAAAACTCGCTGAGCGCATATATCCTGAAGCGCAGTGTGGTTTTCGTTCCCAGCGTTCAACTACGGACATGATTTTTACCCTCCGGCAACTTCAAGAGAAGTGCCGCGAGCAGAACACTCCCTGATGATCGCGTTCGTCGACCTGAACAAGGCCTTCGACACGGTAAGCAGGGAGGGTCTGTATATGGCACTAGAGAAAATAGGATGTCCCCCAAAGCTGTTGAGTCTTGTAAAAGCCTTTCACGATGGTATGAAAGGTTCCATTGTCTTTAACGGACTGCAGTCGGACACATTTGAGATGCGAAGAGGGGTTCGGCAGGGCTGCGTTTTAGCGCCAACGTTATTCGGCATATTCTTTTCCCTGTTACTAAAGATTGCCTTTGGTGACACTCTGCAGGGAATCCACCTTCATACTAGAGCAGACGGTAAGTTGCTGAATGCTCAACTTTTGAAAGCTCGACGTAAGCGCGAAGATTTATTTCTTGTTAGCATGCTTTTTGCCGATGACGCAGCATTTGTTGCCGAAACACCTCATGAGCTCCAAGTCCTGCTGGACAAATTTGCCTACGCTTGTGGCTTATTTTCCATGTCCATAAATACGAAGAAGACAGTAATTCTAGCGCAGGGTTACACATTCCAGCCGTCCATCTCGCTGGAAGGCGTACCCTTGGATGTAGTCGATAAGTTCTGCTACTTAGGGTCGACCGTGTCGAGCAACCTTTCGCTTGATGCAGAGGTCAATATTCGCATCGGCAAGGCGGCCACGACGTTCGGTAGGCTGCGTGCAAGAGTATGGAACAACAAACACCTTACGACGAAGACCAAGATGACTGTCTACCAAACTTGTGTCTTAAGCGTGCTCTTGTACGGGGCCGAAACTTGGACGTCGTACGCTAATCAGGAACGAAGACTGAACACCTTCCACATGCGCTGTCTTCGGAGTATACTCGACATAACATGGAAAGATAGGGTCACCAACGAAAGTGTGCTGGACATCGCTCAGCTGCCTAGTATTACCGCGCTCCTAAAGCAGAGACGCTTGCGGTGGCTGGGCCATGTGCAGCGTATGGACAGTACTCGTTTGCCCAGACGGACTATGCTGTGCCAAATCGCATCAGGCAAGCGCAATGTAGGACGCCCACTCCTCCGCTTTAAGGACTGTGTAAAGCGCGATATGGTAGCTTTTAACATAGATTTTAACTCGTGGGAAGACCTAGCAGCAAACCGCGTCGAGTGGAGGGCCAGCCTTTTAAGAGGTCGTGAAACCCATGACAGGTCCTGGTTTCAAAACTTAGCCCGAAAACGGGCAATAAGGCATAACGAGGATCGCGCTCGTGTAGAGATAGAGACTAATTCTAGTTTTATTTGTGACAGATGTGGTAGGTTATGCCGATCACGAATCGGGTTATATAGCCACAAGCGCCGCTGTCCCTAGATCTGAGACGCTGCTTAAATCATCTGTAAAGATGTACAAGGCCTGATGATGATGATTGTTTGCATCAGTTCACTGTTTTCTGTGTGGCTTGCACATTTTCACTGTAATTTTAAATATGTAACACAATTATTTTTTTTTAGTAACATTGTGTATAATACTTTTCACTCAACGGATAACTGTTATTGGCCTAAGACTATGTAAAAATACCTATGTAAGTTATATATTTACGGCTGTTGTTGTCCTAAATACCAATAAATAAAATAAATAAAATAAACACAGCTGTGAATACAAAGTGTCAAAAATATGTATATATACCTTAATGTACATTGTACAGGCAGGCAATAAAGCTATTTATACATATTTTTAACGGTGTCCTGCCGTTTCGCCAAAAAACGTTTCGTCAAATTTCATTTCCCAATAATCATATCGCAATAGTTTCATTTCCCAAAGTATTGTTTGGCAAAGGTATGTTTCGCAATGAATTTGTTTGGTCAAATTATCATTTGGCACAATTTTACTTAGTCAAATTTTATTTAGACAAAACTTTATTTCGCAAACGTTTTTAATGGCAAAACTTATATCCCAAAAACATGTTTGGTCAAAATGTCACATCGCAAATTTCGAAAATATTTAGGCATTTGCATTTTCATTTCTACGGGATTAATTTAATTTACCGAAGATTTTTTTGCCTTTAACTTAAAATTGTCAAATGATAATTTCAGTTTTATTCCCAAGGCTTCAGTTGGACTAGAAAAGTTTGCTCAACTTTATTTTTGTCAAATTAATTACTGGACAAAATTATTTTGTTAACTATTTTTTTGTCAAAAAATGTTTCTACAAATTACACCATGCAAAACCACGTTTGACAATAAATATTACAAGGCATAAATGTAATGTAATAATTTTATTAGTATTGTAACAGAAAACTCGTGTGCGACAGGTTCAGCTTAGGTGCGACGACGAGCGAAGCGAGGAGGAGCGTGTTAGGTTGACAGTGAGCAAACCGAAAATGGCTTTTTAAAGTAATTAAAAATTAATAGAACATAATGGTTTTGAAAACATAAGGTTTCTTTTTAATAAAATGTATCCGCCGTATCCGGCCATGTAAATGAAAATGTCATCCTTGACATTTGCAGCAGGAGGAAAAAAAGTACGACATACACATTATTTCACACAAATCTTGGACACAAAGTATAAAATCAACAAACAAATTTCTAGTGCGCCGTTTAATTACAATATATTGGGAAATGGAAATTTTGCCTAACAATACCTTTGACTAAATTATATTTGGTAAAATGAAATTTGACCAAGTAAATATTTTGGGAAACAAATACTTGCCAAAAAAAGTTTTTCTAAATGTCAATTTGCGATAAGTTGTTTTGCCAAACGTTTATTTGGGAAATGATAATTTGGGAATAATAGTTTGGGATGTGAAACTTTGGGAAACGTTTTTTGGCGAATCGTCAGTAAACCATTTTTAACACTTTGTGTGTATTCACAACTGTGTTGTTGACTGTACGCGATAAACTCAAAAATGATTGATTGATTGATAATATTTATACGCGGACTTCACTTTAGGTAGGTCATTATAATTATTAGGTTCTTCTGGAAGGTTAAAGTGTACTTATAATTTGTTGCTGCTGTGTAAATGAAGTCGGTGATTCGGTAATAATCGCGCTGGATAAAAGTTTTAATCGAAAATTCTGCCCAATCCTTTTGACATAAAAAACACGACGCATGGTAAAATTGTCTCTCATTCATTGATCCCATATGTATATCTTTTAAGGATAACTTCCTAATCTTATACTTTTGAACGAGCAAGTTTTATATATTTATTTAACCGATAATCTCGGAAACCGCTCTAACGATTTCGCTGAAATTTATTATGTGGTCCCCCACATTTCGGGGGTGAAAAATCGATCTAGCTTATCCTTAGGTCCCAGAAAACGCGAATTTTCGAGTTTTCATGCGTTTTTCTTTCGCGTTAGTAAACGCAAAATATGGTCGCTATTTTCGTCAACCGCGCTTCGGCGTCGCGTAGCTCCGTCGTAAGAGGGTCTGTCTAATATTTGCAGACACATCGCATGTGGTCAAGGTTTCGAATCCCGGCCAGAATTTTTTTTTTGTATTTATACTACAGGTACTAGAGTATTATGTTGCATTCCTCGTACGAAGAAGAAACGGCTGGCTACCCTAACTACCTACATGAAAGTTCTGGTAACCGAGTTGTTTTCCATTCATTACGGGTAACAAAATCATGGCTACCCTTCTCAATGAGACCGGTAAATTGTTTCAAGAGTTTTTCTTCTTTCTGGTGTCCAGTAACATTGTGAATGACGTCGGGTTCAGAGGGAACGTGGCAATGATTGATGACGATATTAATTAATACGCCATTTCCTCTTTGCCCTTACAAAAGTTCTAATACGGTATAAATAGTGATTTCCTTATTATTGCTTCTTGTGATTTTTTGTTGGAAAGCCAAGGGGAGTTAGTTCGTAGAGTGCCCCTATAAATAGCAATACACGTGTGTTCACGAATAAATGATTTATAAACTGAAATAGATACCATACACTAAAGAAAGATCGATCAAGCCCATTAATGGCGAAGCCGGGAATCGGACCCGGGTCTCCAGCTATCGCGGCTGACGTGCTAAACCGCTAAACCACAACGACCGCCGAGGTACCCGTCGAAATTTCTCTTAGTGTGTGTTATCTCTGAAGGCGCCTTTGACCAACTGGAGACGCGGGTTCGATTCCCGGCTTCGCTTGATCGCTTTTTCTTTAATGTAAGGTATCTTTTTCAGTTTATAATTTGTATATAGTTATTATATTTATATGTTACTACTTAAAAAAACAAATCAAAAAAATACTTAATAAAATAATCTGATTTGTTTGTTTTGTGTATACATAGTTAGATATCAGAATAAAAATATTTAATAAAATAATTTGATTTGTTCCCTACATCAATAAATTATTTATTTATTTAAGTATTCTATTTTACGTTTGGTACTCGTCTCAAAAATACTCGTAGTTCTAGATATAATAAGAGATAGATATGTCAGTGACAGAAATTAAGAACGTTTCTTCGAACTAGGTATACTATAATATAATAATATACAGACACTGATATATCCGATTCACATTGTATTTTCAGATAATTTGACGCAACATAAACTTTGTATTGGACTGACTAATTTAATTTTGGGACCAATATTAATTGCTTACATTCACTTTGTTGTGCGGTGGTCGGAGTCAATATATAATTTTTGGTTGTTATTATTCATTATTCTATTTGGCCTATTTTATTTATTTGGCCTAGCGGTAATAAGAGCGTGCGAATTTCGATCCGGAGGTCGCGGGTTCGAACCCGGCCCGTACCAATGAGTTTTTCTGAACTTATATGCGAAATGCCATTTGATATTTGCCAGTCGCTTTTCGGTGAAGGAAAACATCGTGAGGATACCGGACTAATTCCAATAAGGCCTAGTTACCCTTCGGGTTGGAAGGTCAGACGGCAGTCGCTTTCGTAAAAACTAGTGCCTACGCCAAATCTTGGGATTAGTTGTCAAAGCGGACCCCAGGCTCCCATGAGCCGTGGCAAATGCCGGGATAACGCAAGGAGGATGATGATTATTCATTATGCTATTTAATCAATTATTATAAGAATATTTCAATGAAATATAAATGCAATCTACATTAATTACTACGCAGTGAATTTCATCATAATAAACACCCTCGAAACAGGAATAATAAACAGCATTAATAAACGTTGCAAAATGGGGTCGATTTCAATATTGTAATTCAAAGAAAAACAGAAATCGGAGGGAATTTTAACAAACCCACAGAGTCATTACTATCCGACGAATGCTATATTTCTTAACCCTTTTTCTCCAAAGTTTTAATTAGTGCCCAAGGACATTATCCAAGCTCTTTCTAGGCCAGTTCAAACCTACATCGATATCAGAACGATATCCGAAAGATCTCATTCAGTCATCTTGCCTTTCGCTCACGCCAATATAGCTCAGAGCAAACACGAGCAGGATGCACGATTTTCGAATGATATCCTTCAGATATTCTAATGATATCAGTGTGAGTTAGAATAGGCCTGTTACTTGTCTTAACTATTCAGGCCTGTGCCCAAATCCTTTCTTACTTTAACTTTAGAAAACTTCGACTTTATCTTTAAGTCTAATCACAATAGCATTATTAACGAATTGTTACGTACATAGTATAGGTATCTGTATTGAGGTCATAAATGCTCGTCGCTTGGCAGAAGTAATTCGCTTTTCTGGTTATTTATTTATTTAAACTTTATTGCACAATCCAAAAAAAAGTACAAATGGCGGACTTAATGCTAGCAGGCATTCTCTACCTGTCAACCATGGGCTAAACCGATTTACACTTATTTGTTTAATTATACTTATAAGTATAACCAAATATCGTTTCTATGTTAAGATACAACGTGGGGCGGTTCTAACTTGGACACTGTATGAGCAATAAGGTCACATCATGTGTATACATAGTTAGATATCAGCTGCAAAAGTGCATGGCGAATTTGTCAATGAATTCATTCATAATTTCTCCTTGCACTTTTGCAGCTGGTAGTACCTACTTAAGACGAAAAGGCTAGGCTTGTGTCGTTCACGAACTATGAACTGTTAGGAATAAAATCCCATCAATGACCGAAATGAACTGAATCTTTCCGTGGTCTGTGAATCGGTCTTTGCTCATTTAGTTCAGTATAGGATCGGCGAGCGCGAGCGGTTTGGATCGAGAACGAATGTCGTCGCTGCGCGTGCAAATTTCGCTATGTGTTTTTAACCTACTTTACAGGAGACACAAAAAACTGTTTATTTCGGCAATTATTGAACATAAATAAATCAATATTTCTATGGCATAAGTATTTTCACTTTTGCATACATTAAGAAATAACTTGAAATTTTATTTCAGTTATTATAAGGTTAAAAAATTATTTTTTCATAAATATGTTACATAGCGATTATAATTTGAGTCATAAAAAACCGGTATGTGTCTTACAATCACTTAACTAGATTTTATTCTTAAGGAACAAAATACAATTTGTGCACTTTATCGTCACATGGTTATTTAATCATATGATTTGAATTAACTATGTTGTTGTTTATTTGTAATTTAGCAATTCATTTTCGAATTAATTATTTCAGAAAAAAACACGATTTAATACTATAAGCTTAATACACAATACTATAATAAAAAAACTCGATTAAATTAATATATTACTACCAATATATTACAACTATAATAATACACGGTGTTTCCGGTATCACTCAAAACCTCAGACACCCCAACTGATTTTTATTTTTTTAAACTCATCTAGAGTATTCATCTTTTAATCTGATCGTTACTTTTTTTTTATTGAATTTTTAATTTTCTGTACAGCTCTACTTGACTTTTAGCTCTACACTCAATAAAGTAATTGCTAACTACCATCATAAACCATAACACTATTTATTTGTGTACGTTACTGAAACGACATAAGGTTTACCAATAGACAGCTAAGATGTCACTGTAAAACACTTTAAAGCTTTGTCACAGTAAACTTCAAATTGGACAGGTAATCGTAGTAAGCAAATAAACTCAATATTCAAAATGACAAGGTTGTAATTAGGTACGAGTTCAATTTGTTATGACTTATGATAAACATTAAGATTAAACTGACAAACAACGTCAAACTAGTAGCGGAAAAAAAAATCGTCCAAGTAACCAACCAGTATTAATACCCCTAAATACTGAAAAAAGGTAAACAACCTCTTAGCAATGCGATATACACAATGTTGTATTACGAGTACAATAGAATGGGCACGTAAAAAATAATTAATAATACTAATTTAAATAAAAATATTACCCCCATCAAGATATAGCTCAATCGATTCTACTCTCGATTCTGAACAAACTGTTTTCAGGTTTTTAGTGTTAAGTGAAACACGGTGTATATTTTTTCCATTAATTTTTATGAATGGAGGTTATTTCAGTTACAAAGTTGCTCAATATGGTATTATGTAAACATTTATGTATTGAATAAGATTTCATTATACATTTTTTTTAATACAGTTGCTCAAAAAGTGCCCGTTTTTTGGCTGTTTAGCGTGCGAGAAGTTGTATTTTACGAACTAGTGCGTAAAAAGAAGTATACGTTCCATTTTACGACTACTTACCGAGCTGTTTTCATATTAGTCTAGTTTACTAACACAAAATAAAACTATAAACATACTATTAAGTTCCTAATATTTAAAACGTTAATTTTCATATGTAATTGTTTACTTTTAATCATGCTAAAGATAATTTATAGAATGGTTATACTTTGAAAAATAGGTCATAATGAGTCGTGTAAACAGAACATGGTTGGAACGAAACGCGTCTTCTACTGTCAAAGTAGAGGCGTCTATCATGTTTTAACTTAATGCACGTTCAAAAACTTCAATATGTTACGCGATTTGTCATTATTATTTTACGTTATTTTCAATATGTCGGGGCATAAATGGATCGATTAAATTAAAATGTAGTTGTACATTAAAGAATCGTCCCAAATCGTAAATGTTTGTTTTTATGGCACCCAATGAAATAAATTATGTTAGATGAATAGCAAACTCGAAAATATGCACGCAAGTTTAAAAGCTTCAAAAATACGCCTTTGAATTGTCAAATAATCCGTCATCGTCAATGTCCATGGGAAAATTGATGGTTCGGATTGTTTTATTTCCTAGTAGTGTTTTTTCGCAACTGTATTAAAAAACGTCGTTCGTCACACGTGCGAGAATGTCATTCTTCACTCGTCCCGAGATTTGCCACTCGCGTGCCGCTCGTGGCAAAATGTCTCGGGACTCGTGAAGTAATGACATACTTCTCGCACTTATAACGAAATGTACTATTAACTTGAAAAAACTGGATAATGCTAGTCTGGCTCGAACACCGAAGGTTACGTGTATATTTTACTATTTTTTTTTCTCACAACTATATTAATAATCATGTATGGTGTAATACGATTTATTTTCCAAATTTCATAGTTAAGGTCAACCGGAAGTACCCTATTAATTTTGACTTCCTTGAGAGTGTAGATTTTTTTTCAACTCAATTAACCTATGTTGTATTTACTTAGAAATAAGGTTTTTTTACAGCTTCAAGGAACGGTACAGTACACTTGAGTATAGGGTTTTTCCGAAATAAAGAATATTGACAAATTGATAAACGGATTGACAAGAAAGTACATAATTGTATAAGGGTTCCATTTTTCTTTTTTGATCCGAAAACGATAAACAATCTTTGTCACTCAAAACTTTGTGTGATTTCTCAAGTCAGCTTTTTTTCATTTATTAAACATTTTATTTTCATTTATTTATTTTAAAATGTTTCCAGAAAGGATAGATAGATCTTATCACACAAAATTTCATACAAAACGATGTCTTACCAATGCAATGTTAAATCACTTGCTATTTTTTTGAGTTACTTAGCATAACTTTATCGTATTTCGATAGTTTGTAATATACGTTTACACGCACTGAACCCTACACGAAATTTGTCAGTATACTAAACACTAATAAATTTCTGACAGTTAATCTTAAAAATCAATTTGAAATGATTTATTTTTAACAAATATTAAAAAATAACTATTCGGTCAGAGTGCGTACTTTCAGACATAGTCAATAAAAAGGGAAACTACACTCTCTGTCTCATTTATAGAGGTTATACTTGACTACAAACCCACCTACCTTACACCATTTAAACAAGTTTTTAAGAGAGTAGGCTAGATTTTTAGGGTTCCGTAGTCAACTAGGAACCCTTATAGTTTCGCCATGTCTGTCTGTCCGTCCGTCCGTCCGTCCGTCCGTCCGTCCGTCCGTCCGCGGATAATCTCAGTAACCGTTAGCACTAGAAAGCTGAAATTTGGTACCAATATGTATATCAATCACGCCGACAAAGTGCAAAAATTAAAAAATTAAAAAAAAATGTTTTTTTAGGGTACCCCTCCTACATGTAAAGTGGGGGCTGATATTTTTTTTCAAACCAACCCCAACGTGTGATATATTTTTAGATAGGTATTTAAAAATGAGTAAGGGTTTACTAAGATTGTTTTTAGATAATATTAATATTTTCGGAAATAATCGCTCCTGAAGGAAAAAAAAGTGCGTCCCCCCACCTCTAACTTTTGAACCATATGGTTAAAAAATATGAAAAAATCACAAAAGTAGAACTTTATAAAGACTTTCTAGGAAAATTATTTTGAACTTGATAGGTTCAGTAGTTTTTGAGAAAAATACGGAAAACTACGGAACCCTACACTGAGCGTGGCCCGACACGCCCTTGGCCGGTTTTTTTATAAGAAAAGCCTGCTATGTGACGCAAAACACACGATCTGGAAACATTCACGATTTCTACAAATAGTACAAAATTATCGCTGTGTATGAGATTGTACAAATCGGGCACAAACATCTAACACATCTTTTTATACAATATTTCCGAAAATATAGCTATGTGTCATAATTCACAAAGCAGGCGCAATTCCAAAACTGCTGTTATAAGAAGATAATGTAGTTATGTGATTTATTGCAGTTAGCGATTATAGGAGGAAAATTCAATGTATGGGCATCACATACCTACTTTTGATAAAACCTGTAATACTGAAATGAGCTCGACGCTGTTTTTGGAGCATATGTATTTAGAAATAAGGTTTAAAATGGCATTGAAAACGAAAAATCGTTAAAAATCACATAGCGAATTTTGCACGCGCAGCGACGATGTGTGACTGCGCCGACCGAGAGCGAGAGCTACTTAGCAGAGCAACAAAAAAGTCAAGTTTTCATGAAAAGGCACTCATGCAAAAGCGCCTTTTCATACAAACGTATTAGTCCTTATTTTGATCCCTGGGCACATTAGTGTAAATATATACTCAATTAAGTATATCGACAATCGACTATTTTATTTTCCACGTTTGATTTATTACATTTTAGTGATGTACCCAAAGCAGATACCATGTGAACATTATCAAAACGATCTTGCACTGTAACTATGCTTATTTATGCAAAAATAGTTTCAAAATATATCTTTAATTATTGTAATAAGCTAGGATTAAAGTTCGCGACTGCCAAGCCCGCTGGAATAAGAGCCTTAAACGGTGTCGTCTGTCGTGAGCGCGCAGTCACTAGATGCGCCCTCTTTCGCTTAATCCTCGGCTCCGTACGATGAATGGACATAATTTTCTGTACTTGACACCGAATCCAGAGCTGTCATCGTGGGGCTCAACTACTCGCTGCTTTGTTACTTTTTATTGCTGTCACTTGTTACGTACATCCCGAGCACATAATGTCCATGTTCGCTATTGTCCTTCGCTACGATGTACTCGCTCAATCATAGGTTTATTTGATTATGGGCGGCGGGCAATAATATTGAGTTTATTAATATTGATGGAAGTTGTAATGTAGCGGAAGCAAGTTTGTGTTTATAGGATTAATATATTTGGTGATTTAGCCCCGAGTGGAGTTCAACTAGCAATACAGAAATATTTTGTTTCTTCTAATAACTTTTACACATGTAGGTAGGTATATCACTAGCCAGTAGTGAGAACTGTATAGGTACTATAATATAGTTTATTTTGATTGTAAAATAAAATTGCATGTGACTTATATTGCGAAAAAAAAAACCTAAAAAAAATGTTGTCTTAATCACGTTATCCTCTCCTATAGCAATTCTGTATGCATAGGCTTGAAGATTTGTTTTTAGTTTATTAGCAGAACTTAGTTCCTTTGGGCCCCCTTACATCTGTAATGTATTATAATACCCATCCATAAAAAAATACGAAAAACTACGGAACCCTACACTGAGCGTGGCCCGACACGCTCTTGGCCGGTTTTTTATTACGTATTAGAGAAATATACTATTTTACCTTTATAATGATACCACAACCAACACATACAGTCCTCATGAAGATATCCAAAAAAAATTAAACAAATTCAAAATCAAACACAAACACGCGGAGTTTGACAAGGCACTGCCGAATTTATTTTTTCATTCACTAAGTAACGAGCGTACACTGCCATCTATACTTTTTGTAGCAAACTATGTAGTTAGGCTACGTTATTGTATCAAGATAATAAGTAAATAATGCCGTAATATTTTGCTAGATGTCACTTTAATCAACTGTGTCTCCATCTCCTCTTTTGAATAGTAAGGTATCGTAGGACTGTCTACCGGAATTTTTTTTTGGATACTATGCTATCGTAGGACTGTCAAGTGGATAAAAGATAAAAATCGTAATTTTCTTCCTTTCAGTAGGTATCAATGATATTTCTTGTATTAAGATTAAGTAATTGCATTAAACATTAATGATGTTTGAACGAAGAATTATTTTTGACCGGTGTGAAGTTAGCGGCCAAAGTTATCGGCGAACGATAACCCGACCAAATTAAGTGGTCTATAATATGAACATGTGTATCTTCCTCAAAAACAGCTAAAAGACTAGAATAAAAAGGAAAACATATAATACTCCATACTAACAATGAAATTCCCTTATAAACTTTACTATAAAGTCGAATAAAATGCATCGCTAATGGTCATAAATATTGTTAGTCCCTTCAATGAAACCCACAAATTTTGACCCACTTCGAGACGCGAGACCACTTTGATATTTACATTTTTAGAAAGGGTTCGAAAAGGCCTTTCATAATCTACTTTCAGTACTCACTTCGCGAGCTAACTCTAGCTGCAGCAGCCGAGGAAAAGTTATCGGCCAAACGAATTTTTTAACATCCTTCGATAGAAATCACAGATTTTGACCCAGTTCGAGACGCCGGACCACTTTGGTATTTACATGGTCGGAAACTGTATAAAAACACCTTTCATAAACATTTTTCAAAACTGACTTCGCGAGATAACTCTAGCTTCAGCGGCCAAAGAAAAGTTATCGGCGGGTGATATTTTATACCAATCGATGAAAATTACTAATTTTGACCCACTTCGAGACGAGAGACCACTTTGATATTTACATTTTTGGAAAGGGTTTAAAAAGGCCTTTCATAATCTACTTTCAGTACTCACTTCGCGAGCTAACTCTAGCTGCAGCAGCCGAGGAAAAGTTATCGGCCAAACGAATTTTTTAACATCATTCGATAGAAATCACAGATTTTGACCCAGTTCGAGACGCCAGACCACTTTGGTACTTACATGGTCGGAAACTGTATAAAAACACCTTTCATAAACATTTTTCAAAACTGACTTCGCGAGATAACTCTAGCTTCAGCGGCCAAAGAAAAGTTATCGGCGGGTGAGATTTTATACCAATCGATGAAAATTACTAATTTTGACCCACTTCGAGACGAGAGACCACTTTGATATTTACATATTTAGAAAGGGTCTGAAAAGGCCTTTCATAATCTTTTTTCAGTACACACTTCGCGAGCTAACTCTAGCTGCAGCAGCCGAGGAAAAGTTATCGGCCAAACGAATTTTTTAATATCCTTCGTTAGAAATCACAGATTTTGACCCAGTTCGAGACGCCGGACCACTTTGGTATTTACATGGTCGGAAACTATATAAAAACACCTTTCATAAACATTTTTCAAAACTAACTTCGCGAGATAACTCTAGCTTCAGCGGCCAAAGAAAAGTTATCGGCGGGTGATATTTTATACCAATCGATGAAAATTACTAATTTTGACCCACTTCGAGACGAGAGACCACTTTGATATTTACATTTTTAGAAAGGGTCTGAAAAGGCCTTTCATAATCTACTTTCAGTACTCACTTCGCGAGCTAACTCTAGCTGCAGCAGCCGAGGAAAAGTTATCGGCCAAACGAATTTTTTAACATCCTTCGATAGAAATCTCAGATTTTGACCCAGTTCGAGACGCCGGACCACTTTGGTATTTACATGGTCGGAAACTGTATAAAAACACCTTTCATAAACATTTTTCAAAACTGACTTCGCGAGATAACTCTAGCTTCAGCGGCCAAAGAAAAGTTATCGGCGGGTGAGATTTTATACCAATCGATGAAAATTACTAATTTTGACCCACTTCGAAACGAGAGACCACTTTGATATTTACATTTTTAGAAAGGGTCTGAAAAGGCCTTTCATAATCTTCTTTCAGTACACACTTCGCAAGCTAACTCTAGCTGCAGCAGCCGAGGAAAAGTTATCGGCCAAACGAATTTTTTAACATCCTTCGATAGAAATCACAGATTTTGACCCACTTGTAGACGCCGGACCACTTTGGTATTTACATGGCCGGAAACTGTATAAAAACACCTTTCATAAACATTTTTCAAAACTGACTTCGCGAGCTAACTCTAGCTTCAGCGGCCAAAGAAATGTTACCGGCGGGTGAGATTTTATACCAATCGATGAAAATTACTGATTTTGACCTACTTCAAGACGCGAGACCACTTTGATATTTACATTTTTAGAAAGGGTTTGAAAAGGCCTTTCATAATCTACTTTCAGTACTCACTTCGCGAGCTAACTCTAGCTGCAGCAGCCGAGGAAAAGTTATCGGCCAAACGAATTTTTTAACATTGTTCAATAGAAGTCACAGATTTAGACCACTTCGAGACGCCGGACCACTTTGGTATTAACATCATCGGAAACTGTATAAAAACACCTTTCATAAACATTTTTCAAAACTGACTTCGGAAGCTAACTCTAGCTTCAGCGGCCAAAGAAAAGTTACCGGCGGGTGAGATTTTATACCAATCGATGAAAATTACTGATTTTGACCCACTTCAAGACGCGAAACTACTTTGATATTTACATTTTTAGAAAGGGTTTGAAAAGGCCTTTCATATTCTACTTTCAGAACTCACTTCGCGAGTTAACTCTAGCTGCAGCAGCCGAGGAAAAGTTATCGGCCAAACGAATTTTTTAACATCCTTCGATAGAAATCACAGAATTTGACCCAGTTCGAGACGCCGGACCACTTTTATATTTACATGGTCGGAAACTATATAAAAACATCTTTCATAAACATTTTTCAAAACTGACTTCGCGAGATAACTCTATCTTCAGTAGCCAAAGAAAAGTTAGCGGCGGATGAGATTTTATACCAATCGATGAAAATTACTAATTTTGACCCACTTCGAGACGAGAGACCACTTTGATATTTACATTTTTAGAAAGGGTTTAAGAAGGCCTTTCATAATCTACTTTCAGTACTCACTTCGCGAGCTAACTCTAGCTGCAGCAGCCGAGGAAAAGTTATCGGCCAAATGAATTTTTTAACATCCTTCGATAGAAATCACAGATTTTGACCCAGTTCGAGACGCCGGAGCACTTTGTTACTTACATGGTCGGAAACTATATAAAAACATCTTTCATAAACATTTTTCAAAACTGACTTCGCGAGATAACTCTAGCTTCAGCGGCCAAAGAAAAGTTATCGGCGGGTGAGATTTTATACCAATCGATGAAAATTACTAATTTTGACCCACTTCGAGACGAGAGACCACTTTGATATAAACATTTTTGGAAAGGGTTTAAAAAGGCCTTTCATAATCTACTTTCAGTACTCACTTCGCGAGCTAACTCTAGCTGCAGCAGCCGAGGAAAAGTTATCGGCCAAACGAATTTTTTAACATCCTTCGATAGAAATTACAGATTTTGACCCAGTTCGAGACGCCAGACCACTTTGGTACTTACATGGTCGGAAACTGTATAAAAACACCTTTCATAAACATTTTTCAAAACTGACTTCGCGAGATAACTCTAGCTTCAGCGGCCAAAGAAAAGTTATCGGCGGGTGAGATTTTATACCAATCGATGAAAATTACTAATTTTGACCCCCTTCGAGACGAGAGACCACTTTGATATTTACATTTTTAGAAAGGGTCTGAAAAGGCCTTTCATAATCTTTTTTCAGTACTCACTTCGCGAGCTAACTCTAGCTGCAGCAGCCGAGGAAAAGTTATCGGCCAAACGAATTTTTTAACATCCTTCGATAGAAATCACAGATTTTGACCCAGTTCGAGACGCCAGACCACTTTGGTACTTACATGGTCGGAAACTGTATAAAAACACCTTTCATAAACATTTTTCAAAACTGACTTCGCGAGATAACTCTAGCTTCAGCGGCCAAAGAAAAGTTATCGGCGGGTGAGATTTTATACCAATCGATGAAAATTACTAATTTTGACCCACTTCGAGACGAGAGACCACTTTGATATTTACATTTTTAGAAAGGGTCTGAAAAGGCCTTTCATAATCTTTTTTCAGTACACACTTCGCGAGCTAACTCTAGCTGCAGCAGCCGAGGAAAAGTTATCGGCCAAACGAATTTTTTAATATCCTTCGTTAGAAATCACAGATTTTGACCCAGTTCGAGACGCCGGACCACTTTGGTATTTACATGGTCGGAAACTCTATAAAAACACCTTTCATAAACATTTTTCAAAACTGACTTCGCGAGATAACTCTAGCTTCAGCGGCCAAAGAAAAGTTATCGGCGGGTGATATTTTATACCAATCGATGAAAATTACTAATTTTGACCCACTTCGAGACGAGAGACCACTTTGATATTTACATTTTTAGAAAGGGTCTGAAAAGGCCTTTCATAATCTACTTTCAGTACTCACTTCGCGAGCTAACTCTAGCTGCAGCAGCCGAGGAAAAGTTATCGGCCAAACGAATTTTTTAACATCCTTCGATAGAAATCTCAGATTTTGACCCAGTTCGAGACGCCGGACCACTTTGGTATTTACATGGTCGGAAACTGTATAAAAACACCTTTCATAAACATTTTTCAAAACTGACTTCGCGAGATAACTCTAGCTTCAGCGGCCAAAGAAAAGTTATCGGCGGGTGAGATTTTATACCAATCGATGAAAATTACTAATTTTGACCCACTTCGAGACGAGAGACCACTTTGATATTTACATTTTTAGAAAGGGTCTGAAAAGGCCTTTCATAATCTTTTTTCAGTACACACTTCGCGAGCTAACTCTAGCTGCAGCAGCCGAGGAAAAGTTATCGGCCAAACGAATTTTTTAATATCCTTCGTTAGAAATCACAGATTTTGACCCAGTTCGAGACGCCGGACCACTTTGGTATTTACATGGTCGGAAACTGTATAAAAACACCTTTCATAAACATTTTTCAAAACTAACTTCGCGAGATAACTCTAGCTTCAGCGGCCAAAGAAAAGTTATCGGCGGGTGATATTTTATACCAATCGATGAAAATTACTAATTTTGACCCACTTCGAGACGAGAGACCACTTTGATATTTACATTTTTAGAAAGGGTCTGAAAAGGCCTTTCATAATCTTTTTTCAGTACTCACTTCGCGAGCTAACTCTAGCTGCAGCAGCCGAGGAAAAGTTATCGGCCAAACGAATTTTTTAACATCCTTCGATAGAAATCTCAGATTTTGACCCAGTTTGAGACGCCGGACCACTTTGGTATTTACATGGTCGGAAACTGTATAAAAACACCTTTCATAAACATTTTTCAAAACTGACTTCGCGAGATATCTCTAGCTTCAGCGGCCAAAGAAAAGTTATCGGCGGGTGAGATTTTATACCAATCGATGAAAATTACTAATTTTGACCCACTTCGAGACGAGATACCACTTTGATATTTACATTTTTAGAAAAGGTTTAAAAAGGCCTTTCATAATCTTCTTTCAGTACTCACTTCGCGAGCTAACTCTAGCTGCAGCAGCCGAGGAAAAGTTATCGGCCAAACGAATTTTTTAACATCCTTCGATAGAAATCACAGATTTTGACCCACTTGTAGACGCCAGACCACTTTGGTACTTACATGGTCGGAAACTGTATAAAAACACCTTTCATAAACATTTTTCAAAACTGACTTCGCGAGATAACTCTAGCTTCAGCGGCCAAAGAAAAGTTATCGGCGGGTGATATTTTATACCAATCGATGAAAATTACTAATTTTGACCCACTTCGAGACGAGAGACCACTTTGATATTTACATTTTTAGAAAGGGTTTGAAAAGGCCTTTCATAATCTACTTTCAGTACTCACTTCGCGAGCTAACTCTAGCTGCAGCAGCCGAGGAAAAGTTATCGGCCAAACGAATTTTTTAACATTGTTCAATAGAAGTCACAGATTTAGACCACTTCGAGACGCCGGACCACTTTGGTATTAACATCATCGGAAACTGTATAAAAACACCTTTCATAAACATTTTTCAAAACTGACTTCGGAAGCTAACTCTAGCTTCAGCGGCCAAAGAAAAGTTACCGGCGGGTGAGATTTTATACCAATCGATAAAAATTACTGATTTTGACCCACTTCAAGACGCGAAACTACTTTGATATTTACCTTTTTAGAAAGGGTTTGAAAAGGCCTTTCATATTCTACTTTCAGTACTCACTTCGCGAGTTAACTCTAGCTGCAGCAGCCGAGGAAAAGTTATCGGCCAAACGAATTTTTTAACATCCTTCGATAGAAATCACAGAATTTGACCCAGTTCGAGACGCCGGACCACTTTTATATTTACATGGTCGGAAACTATATAAAAACATCTTTCATAAACATTTTTCAAAACTGACTTCGCGAGATAACTCTATCTTCAGTAGCCAAAGAAAAGTTAGCGGCGGATGAGATTTTATACCAATCGATGAAAATTACTAATTTTGACCCACTTCGAGACGAGAGACCACTTTGATATTTACATTTTTAGAAAGGGTTTAAGAAGGCCTTTCATAATCTACTTTCAGTACTCACTTCGCGAGCTAACTCTAGCTCCAGCAGCCGAGGAAAAGTTATCGGCCAAATGAATTTTTAAACATCCTTCGATAGAAATCACAGATTTTGACCCAGTTCGAGACGCCGGAGCACTTTGTTACTTACATGGTCGGAAACTGTATAAAAACATCTTTCATAAACATTTTTCAAAACTGACTTCGCGAGATAACTCTAGCTTCAGCGGCCAAAGAAAAGTTATCGGCGGGTGAGATTTTATACCAATCGATGAAAATTACTAATTTTGACCCACTTCGAGACGAGAGACCACTTTGATATTTACATTTTTGGAAAGGGTTTAAAAAGGCCTTTCATAATCTACTTTCAGTACTCACTTCGCGAGCTAACTCTAGCTGCAGCAGCCGAGGAAAAGTTATCGGCCAAACGAATTTTTTAACATTGTTCAATAGAAGTCACAGATTTAGACCACTTCGAGACGCCGGACCACTTTGGTATTAACATCATCGGAAACTGTATAAAAACACCTTTCATAAACATTTTTCAAAACTGACTTCGGAAGCTAACTCTAGCTTCAGCGGCCAAAGAAAAGTTACCGGCGGGTGAGATTTTATACCAATCGATGAAAATTACTGATTTTGACCCACTTCAAGACGCGAAACTACGTTGATATTTACATTTTTAGAAAGGGTTTGAAAAGGCCTTTCATATTCTACTTTCAGTACTCACTTCGCGAGTTAACTCTAGCTGCAGCAGCCGAGGAAAAGTTATCGGCCAAACGAATTTTTTAACATCCTTCGATAGAAATCACAGAATTTGACCCAGTTCGAGACGCCGGACCACTTTTATATTTACATGGTCGGAAACTATATAAAAACATCTTTCATAAACATTTTTCAAAACTGACTTCGCGAGATAACTCTATCTTCAGTAGCCAAAGAAAAGTTAGCGGCGGATGAGATTTTATACCAATCGATGAAAATTACTAATTTTGACCCACTTCGAGACGAGAGACCACTTTGATATTTACATTTTTAGAAAGGGTTTAAGAAGGCCTTTCATAATCTACTTTCAATACTCACTTCGCGAGCTAACTCTAGCTGCAGCAGCCGAGGAAAAGTTATCGGCCAAATGAATTTTTTAACATCCTTCGATAGAAATCACAGATTTCGACCCAGTTCGAGACGCCGGAGCACTTTGTTACTTACATGGTCGGAAACTGTATAAAAACATCTTTCATAAACATTTTTCAAAACTGACTTCGCGAGATAACTCTAGCTTCAGCGGCCAAAGAAAAGTTATCGTCGGGTGAGATTTTATACCAATCGATGAAAATTACTAATTTTGACCCACTTCGAGACGAGAGACCACTTTGATATTTACATTTTTAGAAAAGGTTTAAAAAGGCCTTTCATAATCTTCTTTCAGAACTCACTTCGCGAGCTAACTCTAGCTGCAGCAGCCGAGGAAAAGTTATCGGCCAAACGAATTTTTTAACATCCTTCGATAGAAATCACAGATTTTGACCCACTTGTAGACGCCAGACCACTTTGGTACTTACATGGTCGGAAACTGTATAAAAACACCTTTCATAAACATTTTTCAAAACTGACTTCGCGAGATAACTCTAGCTTCAGCGGCCAAAGAAAAGTTATCGGCGGGTGATATTTTATACCAATCGATGAAAATTACTAATTTTGACCCACTTCGAGACGAGAGACCACTTTGATATTTACATTTTTAGAAAGGGTTTAAAAAGGCCTTTCATAATCTACTTTCAGTACTCACTTCGCGAGCTAACTCTAGCTGCAGCAGCCGAGGAAAAGTTATCGGCCAAACGAATTTTTTAACATCCTTCGATAGAAATCACAGATTTTGACCCACTTGTAGACGCCGGACCACTTTGGTATTTACATGGCCGGAAACTGTATAAAAACACCTTTCATAAACATTTTTCAAAACTGACTTCGCGAGCTAACTCTATCTTCAGCGGCCAAAGAAATGTTACCGGCGGGTGAGATTTTATACCAATCGATGAAAATTACTGATTTTGACCTACTTCAAGACGCGAGACCACTTTGATATTTACATTTTTAGAAAGGGTTTGAAAAGGCCTTTCATAATCTACTTTCAGTACTCACTTCGCGAGCTAACTCTAGCTGCAGCAGCCGAGGAAAAGTTATCGGCCAAACGAATTTTTTAACATTGTTCAATAGAAGTCACAGATTTAGACCACTTCGAGACGCCGGACCACTTTGGTATTAACATCATCGGAAACTGTATAAAAACACCTTTCATAAACATTTTTCAAAACTGACTTCGGAAGCTAACTCTAGCTTCAGCGGCCAAAGAAAAGTTACCGGCGGGTGAGATTTTATACCAATCGATAAAAATTACTGATTTTGACCCACTTCAAGACGCGAAACTACTTTGATATTTACATTTTTACAAAGGGTTTGAAAAGGCCTTTCATATTCTACTTTCAGTACTCACTTCGCGAGTTAACTCTAGCTGCAGCAGCCGAGGAAAAGTTATCGGCCAAACGAATTTTTTAACATCCTTCGATAGAAATCACAGAATTTGACCCAGTTCGAGACGCCGGACCACTTTTATATTTACATGGTCGGAAACTATATAAAAACATCTTTCATAAACATTTTTCAAAACTGACTTCGCGAGATAACTCTATCTTCAGTAGCCAAAGAAAAGTTAGCGGCGGATGAGATTTTATACCAATCGATGAAAATTACTAATTTTGACCCACTTCGAGACGAGATACCACTTTGATATTTACATTTTTAGAAAGGGTTTAAGAAGGCCTTTCATAATCTACTTTCAGTACTCACTTCGCGAGCTAACTCTAGCTGCAGCAGCCGAGGAAAAGTTATCGGCCAAATGAATTTTTTAACATCCTTCGATAGAAATCACAGATTTTGACCCAGTTCGAGACGCCGGAGCACTTTGTTACTTACATGGTCGGAAACTGTATAAAAACATCTTTCATAAACATTTTTCAAAACTGACTTCGCGAGATAACTCTAGCTTCAGCGGCCAAAGAAAAGTTATCGGCGGGTGAGATTTTATACCAATCGATGAAAATTACTAATTTTGACCCACTTCGAGACGAGAGACCACTTTGATATTTACATTTTTGGAAAGGGTTTAAAAAGGCCTTTCATAATCTACTTTCAGTACTCACTTCGCGAGCTAACTCTAGCTGCAGCAGCCGAGGAAAAGTTATCGGCCAAACGAATTTTTTAACATTGTTCAATAGAAGTCACAGATTTAGACCACTTCGAGAAGCCGGACCACTTTGGTATTAACATCATCGGAAACTGTATAAAAACACCTTTCATAAACATTTTTCAAAACTGACTTCGGAAGCTAACTCTAGCTTCAGCGGCCAAAGAAAAGTTACCGGCGGGTGAGATTTTATACCAATCGATGAAAATTACTGATTTTGACCCACTTCAAGACGCGAAACTACGTTGATATTTACATTTTTAGAAAGGGTTTGAAAAGGCCTTTCATATTCTACTTTCAGTACTCACTTCGCGAGTTAACTCTAGCTGCAGCAGCCGAGGAAAAGTTATCGGCCAAACGAATTTTTTAACATCCTTCGATAGAAATCACAGATTTTGACCCACTTGTAGACGCCAGACCACTTTGGTACTTACATGGTCGGAAACTGTATAAAAACACCTTTCATAAACATTTTTCAAAACTGACTTCGCGAGATAACTCTAGCTTCAGCGGCCAAAGAAAAGTTATCGGCGGGTGATATTTTATACCAATCGATGAAAATTACTAATTTTGACCCACTTCGAGACGAGAGACCACTTTGATATTTACATTTTTAGAAAGGGTTTAAAAAGGCCTTTCATAATCTACTTTCAGTACTCACTTCGCGAGCTAACTCTAGCTGCAGCAGCCGAGGAAAAGTTATCGGCCAAACGAATTTTTTAACATCCTTCGATAGAAATCACAGATTTTGACCCACTTGTAGACGCCGGACCACTTTGGTATTTACATGGCCGGAAACTGTATAAAAACACCTTTCATAAACATTTTTCAAAACTGACTTCGCGAGCTAACTCTATCTTCAGCGGCCAAAGAAATGTTACCGGCGGGTGAGATTTTATACCAATCGATGAAAATTACTGATTTTGACCTACTTCAAGACGCGAGACCACTTTGATATTTACATTTTTAGAAAGGGTTTGAAAAGGCCTTTCATAATCTACTTTCAGTACTCACTTCGCGAGCTAACTCTAGCTGCAGCAGCCGAGGAAAAGTTATCGGCCAAACGAATTTTTTAACATTGTTCAATAGAAGTCACAGATTTAGACCACTTCGAGACGCCGGACCACTTTGGTATTAACATCATCGGAAACTGTATAAAAACACCTTTCATAAACATTTTTCAAAACTGACTTCGGAAGCTAACTCTAGCTTCAGCGGCCAAAGAAAAGTTACCGGCGGGTGAGATTTTATACCAATCGATAAAAATTACTGATTTTGACCCACTTCAAGACGCGAAACTACTTTGATATTTACATTTTTACAAAGGGTTTGAAAAGGCCTTTCATATTCTACTTTCAGTACTCACTTCGCGAGTTAACTCTAGCTGCAGCAGCCGAGGAAAAGTTATCGGCCAAACGAATTTTTTAACATCCTTCGATAGAAATCACAGAATTTGACCCAGTTCGAGACGCCGGACCACTTTTATATTTACATGGTCGGAAACTATATAAAAACATCTTTCATAAACATTTTTCAAAACTGACTTCGCGAGATAACTCTATCTTCAGTAGCCAAAGAAAAGTTAGCGGCGGATGAGATTTTATACCAATCGATGAAAATTACTAATTTTGACCCACTTCGAGACGAGATACCACTTTGATATTTACATTTTTAGAAAGGGTTTAAGAAGGCCTTTCATAATCTACTTTCAGTACTCACTTCGCGAGCTAACTCTAGCTGCAGCAGCCGAGGAAAAGTTATCGGCCAAATGAATTTTTTAACATCCTTCGATAGAAATCACAGATTTTGACCCAGTTCGAGACGCCGGAGCACTTTGTTACTTACATGGTCGGAAACTGTATAAAAACATCTTTCATAAACATTTTTCAAAACTGACTTCGCGAGATAACTCTAGCTTCAGCGGCCAAAGAAAAGTTATCGGCGGGTGAGATTTTATACCAATCGATGAAAATTACTAATTTTGACCCACTTCGAGACGAGAGACCACTTTGATATTTACATTTTTGGAAAGGGTTTAAAAAGGCCTTTCATAATCTACTTTCAGTACTCACTTCGCGAGCTAACTCTAGCTGCAGCAGCCGAGGAAAAGTTATCGGCCAAACGAATTTTTTAACATTGTTCAATAGAAGTCACAGATTTAGACCACTTCGAGACGCCGGACCACTTTGGTATTAACATCATCGGAAACTGTATAAAAACACCTTTCATAAACATTTTTCAAAACTGACTTCGGAAGCTAACTCTAGCTTCAGCGGCCAAAGAAAAGTTACCGGCGGGTGAGATTTTATACCAATCGATGAAAATTACTGATTTTGACCCACTTCAAGACGCGAAACTACGTTGATATTTACATTTTTAGAAAGGGTTTGAAAAGGCCTTTCATATTCTACTTTCAGTACTCACTTCGCGAGTTAACTCTAGCTGCAGCAGCCGAGGAAAAGTTATCGGCCAAACGAATTTTTTAACATCCTTCGATAGAAATCACAGAATTTGACCCAGTTCGAGACGCCGGACCACTTTTATATTTACATGGTCGGAAACTATATAAAAACATCTTTCATAAACATTTTTCAAAACTGACTTCGCGAGATAACTCTATCTTCAGTAGCCAAAGAAAAGATAGCGGCGGATGAGATTTTATACCAATCGATGAAAATTACTAATTTTGACCCACTTCGAGACGAGAGACCACTTTGATATTTACATTTTTAGAAAGGGTTTAAGAAGGCCTTTCATAATATACTTTCAGTACTCACTTCGCGAGCTAACTCTAGCTGCAGCAGCCGAGGAAAAGTTATCGGCCAAATGAATTTTTTAACATCCTTCGATAGAAATCACAGATTTTGACCCAGTTCGAGACGCCGGAGCACTTTGTTACTTACATGGTCGGAAACTGTATAAAAACATCTTTCATAAACATTTTTCAAAACTGACTTCGCGAGATAACTCTAGCTTCAGCGGCCAAAGAAAAGTTATCGGCGGGTGAGATTTTATACCAATCGATGAAAATTACTAATTTTGACCCACTTCGAGACGAGAGACCACTTTGATATTTACATTTTTAGAAAGGGTTTAAAAAGGCCTTTCATAATCTACTTTCAGTACTCACTTCGCGAGCTAACTCTAGCTGCAGCAGCCGAGGAAAAGTTATCGGCCAAACGAATTTTTTAACATCCTTCGATAGAAATCACAGAATTTGACTCAGTTCGAGACGCCGGACCACTTTGGTATTTACATGGTTGGAAACTGTATAGAAACACCTTTCATAAACATTGTTCAAAACTGACTTCGCGAGATAACTCTAGTACACTGGTCAAAAAGAGAAATAAAAAAACAAAGTGTGATGTAAAGCTGCATTTTTGGTATGTTATTTGGGGTCCTTGGGGGAATGTAGGACTATATTTTGCAAGCAAATAAATGGTGTGCTAACTTCGTAATTTAAAAAAAAAGTAAAAAAATCAGACTTTTTTTTGGTTTTTGCCGTTTTATTAAAAAACTATGCATTTTTGGTCAAAAGTTGCTGTGTAATATTGAAAGCGCATTAAATTTCAAACAGTTTGACATATTTTTTATCAATGTCTGTCAAATATTTTTTGAGATATGAAGCGTCAAAAAAGAGCATTTTTCCCCTTTCTATGAAAATATTCGGTATGCTAATATTTTGAGACAGATATCAGCAAAACAACTTAGGCTATTACATAAATTGTAAAATAAAAATGTAGAAAATTTCACTAGCTTTCATTTGAAACCAAAAGAGTGCCAGTTATTTAAAAAAATAGGATTATATCATAAGTCTAGTATAACTGGATCAGAAATAATCGGTGGATGGTAATGGCCAAATGGGATAGTTTACATATATTTACAGGAGGCGTAGCGGAGAACGAATTATTATTATTTGGGGGCTGTTAAAGTATTACTCAGACACATATTTGCGTATATCAAATCAACATTTATTTAGTAAGTTAAGTTTACGGTCAGAAAGACCTCAGGATCGCCGCTTGGCGGAAAAAAATATTTACTAGTAGAAAACTCTCATTAATTGAATCAGATTGTTCCGAAATTGTTCTTGTACGGACTGGTTTTTAAAGCATATCACTGAGGGTCAATAACATCGATGCAATCTCACGAGCGTTGTCGTGGACGTGCCCGAATCATAGTATTCTCCGTTTAACGAAATATTAGTACATAGTATGTGTTGTATTGCACGCGCAGGTCTCTCACCGCCGCGCAGGTGTAGTCGGACCATAACTCGACAGTATAAACGCTTGTACAAAAACTGAAGAACAGCTGTCTTTTTACGCTGTCACTACATTTGGCGAATCTTCTAGCCAACATGTTTGCCCTTACTGCGGTGGCTCGCCTCTGCCTTTCTATGTCCTCCTGGGGCCTATTGCATAACAATTTACAACTTGTATTACAAGTGGAACTCTCTTTCTTATAAAATGAATTGGAGGGGGACTACCGCTTGTAATATGAGTTGTAACTTGTTATGCAATAGGCCCCTGGTCTTTTAAACTGGACAACAAGATGTGGCCAAGATATTTGACTTCGTGTACTCTCCGCAATTGAACTCCATCAAGCAAAAGAGGTGGTACATGTGTGGGCATATGTGCTGCCTCCATGAGCATAAATTCAGACTTGTCCGGATTGTATCTCATGTTATGCTGGCTGGCGTATCTCTCGCATTCTGCAAGTAACTTACGCATAGCTCCCACAGATGGTGCTAGTAGGACCATATCGCCTGCATATGCGATGTGATTTATCATTTGCCCATTGATGGAGCAGCCAACCTCGGTACTGGTCAAAGCCTGCGACAGCCCATCCATGTACACGCTGAAGAGAGCCGGAGACATACTGCCTCCTTGTCTCACGCCACAGTTTAGCCCGCTGGCTGTGGACAGAGTTGACTTCCATCTTACTACGTTCTTCTGCTGGGAATACCACTTCTCCAGTATCTTAATATTTGGCGTGGGCGCTTTCCGTTCCCGTAGTTTATTCCACAACAATTGGTGGTCAAATACAGAACCAGGACCCTCAAAAAGGAAAAAGTAAAATGTAACTAATTCTGTTTTATTTTTCTAATTTACTAAACTTCAAAATTTTACTGTATTTTATTTCTTCATTAGTAATAGTCAAATCGATGCAAAGTTAGCTTAGACAATTTTTTCAGATAAACGGATATCAAAGAAAGTAAGATCGAATAGATAGCACTTTCAACCTAAAACTTTTAGCGTAAACTATTTTACCTTAACCAATCTGCTAGACTCTTGGCTTCTCTATTTATATATTTTTTTTGTTTACCAAAGTAACTATTCGTCTTACTGACCTTTATTTGCACTAAAACTAAAGCAAAATAAATTTTATACAATGTCATATTGCAATATATATCATATCATGAAGTATTTTGCAGATATTTGTCTAAAAATATTGGCTAAACGCTACATTTTATAAATGCGTCAAAAATTAACCTTTTTTGACGCTTCATATCTCGAAAACTATTTGACAGACATTGATAAAAAAAGATGTCAAACTGTTTGAAATTTAATGCGCTTTCAACATTACAAAGCAACTTTTGACCAAAAACGCATAGTTTTTTAATAAAAAAATAAAAACCAAAAAAAGTCCGATTTTTTTACTTTTTTTTTTAATTACGAAGTTAGCACACTTTTTTTTTGCTTGCAAAATATAGTCTTACATTCCCCCAAGGACTCCAAATAACATACCAAAAATCCAGCTTTACATCACACTTTGTTTTTTTAGCCGATTTTCATGTAAGATTTGACCGGTGTATAGCTTCAGCGGCCAAAGAAAAGTTATCGGCGGGTGAGATTTTATACCAATCGATGAAAATTACTGATTTTGACCCACTTCAAGAAGCGAGACCACTTTGATATTTACATTTTTAGAAAGGGTTTGAAAAGGCCTTTCATAATCTACTTTCAGTACTCACTTCACGAGCTAACTCTAGCTGCAGCAGCCGAGGAAAAGTTATCGGCCAAACGAATTTTTTAACATCCTTCGATAGAAATCACAGATTTTGACCCAGTTCGAGACGCCAGACCACTTTGGTACTTACATGGTCGGAAACTGTATAAAAACACCTTTCATAAACATTTTTCAAAACTGACTTAGCGAGATAACTCTAGCTTCAGCGGCCAAAGAAAAGTTATCGGCGGGTGAGATTTTATACCAATCGATGAAAATTACTAATTTTGACCCACTTCGAGACGAGAGACCACTTTGATATTTACATTTTTAGAAAGGGTCTGAAAAGGCCTTTCATAATCTTTTTTCAGTACACACTTCGCGAGCTAACTCTAGCTGCAGCAGCCGAGGAAAAGTTATCGGCCAAACGAATTTTTTAATATCCTTCGTTAGAAATCACAGATTTTGACCCAGTTCGAGACGCCGGACCACTTTGGTATTTACATGGTCGGAAACTGTATAAAAACACCTTTCATAAACATTTTTCAAAACTGACTTCGCGAGATAACTCTAGCTTCAGCGGCCAAAGAAAAGTTATCGGCGGGTGATATTTTATACCAATCGATGAAAATTACTAATTTTGACCCACTTCGAGACGAGAGACCACTTTGATATTTACATTTTTAGAAAGGGTCTGAAAAGGCCTTTCATAATCTACTTTCAGTACTCACTTCGCGAGCTAACTCTAGCTGCAGCAGCCGAGGAAAAGTTATCGGCCAAACGAATTTTTTAACATCCTTCGATAGAAATCACAGATTTTGACCCAGTTCGAGACGCCGGACCACTTTGGTATTTACATGGTCGGAAACTGTATAAAAACACCTTTCATAAACATTTTTCAAAACTGACTTCGCGAGATAACTCTAGCTTCAGTAGCCAAAGAAAAGTTAGCGGCGGATGAGATTTTATACCAATCGATGAAAATTACTAATTTTGACCCACTTCGAGACGAGAGACCACTTTGATATTTACATTTTTAGAAAAGGTTTGAAAAGGCCTTTCATAATCTACTTTCAGTACTCACTTCGCGAGCTAACTCTAGCTGCAGCAGCCGAGGAAAAGTTATCGGCCAAACGAATTTTTTAACATCCTTCGATAGAAATCACAGATTTTGACCCAGTTCGAGACGCCGGACCACTTTGGTATTTACATGTTCGGAAACTGTATAAAAACATCTTTCATAAACATTTTTCAAAACTGACTTCGCGAGATAACTCTAGCTTCAGCGGCCAAAGAAAAGTTAGCGGCGGATGAGATTTTATACCAATCGATGAAAATTACTAATTTTGACCCACTTCGAGACGAGAGACCACTTTGATATTTACATTTTTAGAAAGGGTTTAAGAAGGCCTTTCATAATCTTCTTTCAGTACTCACTTCGCGAGCTAACTCTAGCTGCAGCAGCCGAGGAAAAGTTATCGGCCAAACGAACTTTTTAACATCCTTCGATAGAAATCACAGATTTTGACCCACTTTGAGACGCCGGACCACTTTGGTATTTACATGGTCAGAAACTGTAAAAAAACACCTTTCAAAAACATTTTTCAAAACTGACTTCGCGAGATAACTCTAGCTTCAGCGGCCAAAGAAAAGTTATCGGCGGGTGAGATTTTATACCAATCGATGAAAATTACTAATTTTGACCCACTTCGAGACGAGAGACCACTTTGATATTTACATTTTTGGAAAGGGATTAAAAAGGCCTTTCATAATCTACTTTCAGTACTCACTTCGCGAGCTAACTCTAGCTGCAGCAGCCGAGGAAAAGTTATCGGCCAAACGAATTTTTTAACATCCTTCGATAGAAATTACAGATTTTGACCCAGTTCGAGACGCCAGACCACTTTGGTACTTACATGGTCGGAAACTGTATAAAAACACCTTTCATAAACATTTTTCAAAACTGACTTCGCGAGATAACTCTAGCTTCAGCGGCCAAAGAAAAGTTATCGGCGGGTGAGATTTTATACCAATCGATGAAAATTACTAATTTTGACCCCCTTCGAGACGAGAGACCACTTTGATATTTACATTTTTAGAAAGGGTCTGAAAAGGCCTTTCATAATCTTTTTTCAGTACTCACTTCGCGAGCTAACTCTAGCTGCAGCAGCCGAGGAAAAGTTATCGGCCAAACGAATTTTTTAACATCCTTCGATAGAAATCACAGATTTTGACCCAGTTCGAGACGCCAGACCACTTTGGTACTTACATGGTCGGAAACTGTATAAAAACACCTTTCATAAACATTTTTCAAAACTGACTTCGCGAGATAACTCTAGCTTCAGCGGCCAAAGAAAAGTTATCGGCGGGTGAGATTTTATACCAATCGATGAAAATTACTAATTTTGACCCACTTCGAGACGAGAGACCACTTTTATATTTACATTTTTAGAAAGGGTCTGAAAAGGCCTTTCATAATCTTTTTTCAGTACACACTTCGCGAGCTAACTCTAGCTGCAGCAGCCGAGGAAAAGTTATCGGCCAAACGAATTTTTTAATATCCTTCGTTAGAAATCACAGATTTTGACCCAGTTCGAGACGCCGGACCACTTTGGTATTTACATGGTCGGAAACTGTATAAAAACACCTTTCATAAACATTTTTCAAAACTGACTTCGCGAGATAACTCTAGCTTCAGCGGCCAAAGAAAAGTTATCGGCGGGTGATATTTTATACCAATCAATGAAAATTACTAATTTTGACCCACTTCGAGACGAGAGACCACTTTGATATTTACATTTTTAGAAAGGGTCTGAAAAGGCCTTTCATAATCTACTTTCAGTACTCACTTCGCGAGCTAACTCTAGCTGCAGCAGCCGAGGAAAAGTTATCGGCCAAACGAATTTTTTAACATCCTTCGATAGAAATCACAGATTTTGACCCAGTTCGAGACGCCGGACCACTTTGGTATTTACATGGTCGGAAACTGTATAAAAACACCTTTCATAAACATTTTTCAAAACTGACTTCGCGAGATAACTCTAGCTTCAGCGGCCAAAGAAATGTAATCGGCGGGTGAGATTTTATACCAATCTATGAAAATTACTACTTTTGACCCACTTCGAGACGAAAGACCACTTTGATATTTACATTTCTAGAAAGTGTTTAAGAAGGCCTTTCATAATCTACTTTCAGTACTCACTTTGCGAGCTAACTCTAGCTGCAGCAGCCGAGGAAATGTTATCGGCCAAACGAATTTTTTAACATCCTTCGATAGAAATCACAAATTTTGACCCAGTTCGAGACGCCGGACCACTTTGGTACTTACATGGTCGGAAACTGTATGAAAACATCTTTCATAAACATTTTTCAAAACTGACTTCGCGAGATAACTCTAGCTTCAGTAGCCAAAGAAAAGTTAGCGGCGGATGAGATTTTATACCAATCGATGAAAATTACTAATTTTGACCCACTTCGAGACGAGAGACCACTTTGATATTTACATTTTTAGAAAAGGTTTGAAAAGGCCTTTCATAATCTACTTTCAGTACTCACTTCGCGAGCTAACTCTAGCTGCAGCAGCCGAGGAAAAGTTATCGGCCAAACGAATTTTTTAACATCCTTCGATAGAAATCACAGATTTTGACCCAGTTCGAGACGCCGGACCACTTTGGTATTTACATGTTCGGAAACTGTATAAAAACATCTTTCATAAACATTTTTCAAAACTGACTTCGCGAGATAACTCTAGCTTCAGCGGCCAAAGAAAAGTTAGCGGCGGATGAGATTTTATACCAATCGATGAAAATTACTAATTTTGACCCACTTCGAGACGAGAGACCACTTTGATATTTACATTTTTAGAAAGGGTTTAAGAAGGCCTTTCATAATCTTCTTTCAGTACTCACTTCGCGAGCTAACTCTAGCTGCAGCAGCCGAGGAAAAGTTATCGGCCAAACGAACTTTTTAACATCCTTCGATAGAAATCACAGATTTTGACCCACTTTGAGACGCCGGACCACTTTGGTATTTACATGGTCAGAAACTGTAAAAAAACACCTTTCAAAAACATTTTTCAAAACTGACTTCGCGAGATAACTCTAGCTTCAGCGGCCAAAGAAAAGTTATCGGCGGGTGAGATTTTATACCAATCGATGAAAATTACTAATTTTGACCCACTTCGAGACGAGAGACCACTTTGATATTTACATTTTTGGAAAGGGATTAAAAAGGCCTTTCATAATCTACTTTCAGTACTCACTTCGCGAGCTAACTCTAGCTGCAGCAGCCGAGGAAAAGTTATCGGCCAAACGAATTTTTTAACATCCTTCGATAGAAATTACAGATTTTGACCCAGTTCGAGACGCCAGACCACTTTGGTACTTACATGGTCGGAAACTGTATAAAAACACCTTTCATAAACATTTTTCAAAACTGACTTCGCGAGATAACTCTAGCTTCAGCGGCCAAAGAAAAGTTATCGGCGGGTGAGATTTTATACCAATCGATGAAAATTACTAATTTTGACCCCCTTCGAGACGAGAGACCACTTTGATATTTACATTTTTAGAAAGGGTCTGAAAAGGCCTTTCATAATCTTTTTTCAGTACTCACTTCGCGAGCTAACTCTAGCTGCAGCAGCCGAGGAAAAGTTATCGGCCAAACGAATTTTTTAACATCCTTCGATAGAAATCACAGATTTTGACCCAGTTCGAGACGCCAGACCACTTTGGTACTTACATGGTCGGAAACTGTATAAAAACACCTTTCATAAACATTTTTCAAAACTGACTTCGCGAGATAACTCTAGCTTCAGCGGCCAAAGAAAAGTTATCGGCGGGTGAGATTTTATACCAATCGATGAAAATTACTAATTTTGACCCACTTCGAGACGAGAGACCACTTTTATATTTACATTTTTAGAAAGGGTCTGAAAAGGCCTACTTCATAATCTTTTTTCAGTACACACTTCGCGAGCTAACTCTAGCTGCAGCAGCCGAGGAAAAGTTATCGGCCAAACGAATTTTTTAATATCCTTCGTTAGAAATCACAGATTTTGACCCAGTTCGAGACGCCGGACCACTTTGGTATTTACATGGTCGGAAACTGTATAAAAACACCTTTCATAAACATTTTTCAAAACTGACTTCGCGAGATAACTCTAGCTTCAGCGGCCAAAGAAAAGTTATCGGCGGGTGATATTTTATACCAATCAATGAAAATTACTAATTTTGACCCACTTCGAGACGAGAGACCACTTTGATATTTACATTTTTAGAAAGGGTCTGAAAAGGCCTTTCATAATCTACTTTCAGTACTCACTTCGCGAGCTAACTCTAGCTGCAGCAGCCTAGGAAAAGTTATCGGCCAAACGAATTTTTTAACATCCTTCGATAGAAATCACAGATTTTGACCAAGTTCGAGACGCCGGACCACTTTGGTATTTACATGGTCGGAAACTGTATAAAAACACCTTTCATAAACATTTTTCAAAACTGACTTCGCGAGATAACTCTAGCTTCAGCGGCCAAAGAAATGTAATCGGCGGGTGAGATTTTATACCAATCTATGAAAATTACTACTTTTGACCCACTTCGAGACGAAAGACCACTTTGATATTTACATTTCTAGAAAGTGTTTAAGAAGGCCTTTCATAATCTACTTTCAGTACTCACTTTGCGAGCTAACTCTAGCTGCAGCAGCCGAGGAAATGTTATCGGCCAAACGAATTTTTTAACATCCTTCGATAGAAATCACAAATTTTGACCCAGTTCGAGACGCCGGACCACTTTGGTACTTACATGGTCGGAAACTGTATGAAAACATCTTTCATAAACATTTTTCAAAACTGACTTCGCGAGATAACTCTAGCTTCAGTAGCCAAAGAAAAGTTAGCGGCGGATGAGATTTTATACCAATCGATGAAAATTACTAATTTTGACCCACTTCGAGACGAGAGACCACTTTGATATTTACATTTTTAGAAAAGGTTTGAAAAGGCCTTTCATAATCTACTTTCAGTACTCACTTCGCGAGCTAACTCTAGCTGCAGCAGCCGAGGAAAAGTTATCGGCCAAACGAATTTTTTAACATCCTTCGATAGAAATCACAGATTTTGACCCAGTTCGAGACGCCGGAGCACTTTGTTACTTACATGGTCGGAAACTGTATAAAAACATCTTTCATAAACATTTTTCAAAACTGACTTCGCGAGATAACTCTAGCTTCAGCGGCCAAAGAAAAGTTATCGGCGGGTGAGATTTTATACCAATCGATGAAAATTACTAATTTTGACCCACTTCGAGACGAGAGACCACTTTGATATTTACATTTTTAGAAAGGGTTTAAAAAGGCCTTTCATAATCTACTTTCAGTACTCACTTCGCGAGCTAACTCTAGCTGCAGCAGCCGAGGAAAAGTTATCGGCCAAACGAATTTTTTAACATCCTTCGATAGAAATCACAGAATTTGGTAAAAAGGATAGAAATCACAGAATTTGGTAAGGATGTTAAAAAATTCGTTTGGCCGATAACTTTTCCTCGGCTGCTGCAGCTAGAGTTAGCTCGCGAAGTGAGTACTGAAAAAAGATTATGAAAGGCCTTTTCAGACCCTTTCTAAAAATGTAAATATCAAAGTGGTCTCTCGTCTCGAAGGGGGTCAAAATTAGTAATTTTCATCGATTGGTATAAAATCTCACCCGCCGATAACTTTTCTTTGGCCGCTGAAGCTAGAGATATCTCGCGAAGTCAGTTTTGAAAAATGTTTATGAAAGGTGTTTTTATACAGTTTCCGACCATGTAAATACCAAAGTGGTCCGGCGTCTCGAACTGGGTCAAAATCTGAGATTTCTATCGAAGGATGTTAAAAAATTCGTTTGGCCGATAACTTTTCCTCGGCTGCTGCAGCTAGAGTTAGCTTGCGAAGTGAGTACTGAAAGTAGAATATGAAAGGCCTTTTCAAACCCTTTCTAAAAATGTAAATATCAAAGTGGTCTCGCTTCTTGAAGTGGGTCAAAATCAGTAATTTTCATCGATTGGTATAAAATCTCACCCGCCGATAACTTTTCTTTGGCCGCTGAAGCTAGAGTTATCTCGCGAAGTCAGTTTTGAACAATGTTTATGAAAGGTGTTTCTATACAGTTTCCGACCATGTAAATACCAAAGTGGTCCGGCGTCTCGAACTGAGTCAAATTCTGTGATTTCTATCGAAGGATGTTAAAAAATTCGTTTGGCCGATAACTTTTCCTCGGCTGCTGCAGCTAGAGTTAGCTCGCGAAGTGAGTACTGAAAGTAGATTATGAAAGGACTTTTAAACCCTTTCTAAAAATGTAAATATCAAAGTGGTCTCTCGTCTCGAAGTGGGTCAAAATTAGTAATTTTCATCGATTGGTATAAAATCTCACCCGACGATAACTTTTCTTTGGCCGCTGAAGCTAGAGTTATCTCGCGAAGTCAGTTTTGAAAAATGTTTATGAAAGATGTTTTTATACAGTTTCCGACCATGTAAGTAACAAAGTGCTCCGGCGTCTCGAACTGGGTCAAAATCTGTGATTTCTATCGAAGGATGTTAAAAAATTCATTTGGCCGATAACTTTTCCTCGGCTGCTGCAGCTAGAGTTAGCTCGCGAAGTGAGTACTGAAAGTAGATTATGAAAGGCCTTCTTAAACCCTTTCTAAAAATGTAAATATCAAAGTGGTCTCTCGTCTCGAAGTGGGTCAAAATTAGTAATTTTCATCGATTGGTATAAAATCTCATCCGCCGCTAACTTTTCTTTGGCTACTGAAGATAGAGTTATCTCGCGAAGTCAGTTTTGAAAAATGTTTATGAAAGATGTTTTTATATAGTTTCCGACCATGTAAATATAAAAGTGGTCCGGCGTCTCGAACTGGGTCAAATTCTGTGATTTCTATCGAAGGATGTTAAAAAATTCGTTTGGCCGATAACTTTTCCTCGGCTGCTGCAGCTAGAGTTAACTCGCGAAGTGAGTACTGAAAGTAGAATATGAAAGGCCTTTTCAAACCCTTTCTAAAAATGTAAATATCAACGTAGTTTCGCGTCTTGAAGTGGGTCAAAATCAGTAATTTTCATCGATTGGTATAAAATCTCACCCGCCGGTAACTTTTTCTTTGGCCGCTGAAGCTAGAGTTAGCTTCCGAAGTCAGTTTTGAAAAATGTTTATGAAAGGTGTTTTTATACAGTTTCCGATGATGTTAATACCAAAGTGGTCCGGCGTCTCGAAGTGGTCTAAATCTGTGACTTCTATTGAACAATGTTAAAAAATTCGTTTGGCCGATAACTTTTCCTCGGCTGCTGCAGCTAGAGTTAGCTCGCGAAGTGAGTACTGAAAGTAGATTATGAAAGGCCTTTTTAAACCCTTTCCAAAAATGTAAATATCAAAGTGGTCTCTCGTCTCGAAGTGGGTCAAAATTAGTAATTTTCATCGATTGGTATAAAATCTCACCCGCCGATAACTTTTCTTTGGCCGCTGAAGCTAGAGTTATCTCGCGAAGTCAGTTTTGAAAAATGTTTATGAAAGATGTTTTTATACAGTTTCCGACCATGTAAGTAACAAAGTGCTCCGGCGTCTCGAACTGGGTCAAAATCTGTGATTTCTATCGAAGGATGTTAAAAAATTCATTTGGCCGATAACTTTTCCTCGGCTGCTGCAGCTAGAGTTAGCTCGCGAAGTGAGTACTGAAAGTATATTATGAAAGGCCTTCTTAAACCCTTTCTAAAAATGTAAATATCAAAGTGGTCTCTCGTCTCGAAGTGGGTCAAAATTAGTAATTTTCATCGATTGGTATAAAATCTCATCCGCCGCTAACTTTTCTTTGGCTACTGAAGATAGAGTTATCTCGCGAAGTCAGTTTTGAAAAATGTTTATGAAAGATGTTTTTATATAGTTTCCGACCATGTAAATATAAAAGTGGTCCGGCGTCTCGAACTGGGTCAAATTCTGTGATTTCTATCGAAGGATGTTAAAAAATTCGTTTGGCCGATAACTTTTCCTCGGCTGCTGCAGCTAGAGTTAACTCGCGAAGTGAGTACTGAAAGTAGAATATGAAAGGCCTTTTCAAACCCTTTGTAAAAATGTAAATATCAAAGTAGTTTCGCGTCTTGAAGTGGGTCAAAATCAGTAATTTTTATCGATTGGTATAAAATCTCACCCGCCGGTAACTTTTCTTTGGCCGCTGAAGCTAGAGTTAGCTTCCGAAGTCAGTTTTGAAAAATGTTTATGAAAGGTGTTTTTATACAGTTTCCGATGATGTTAATACCAAAGTGGTCCGGCGTCTCGAAGTGGTCTAAATCTGTGACTTCTATTGAACAATGTTAAAAAATTCGTTTGGCCGATAACTTTTCCTCGGCTGCTGCAGCTAGAGTTAGCTCGCGAAGTGAGTACTGAAAGTAGATTATGAAAGGCCTTTTCAAACCCTTTCTAAAAATGTAAATATCAAAGTGGTCTCGCGTCTTGAAGTAGGTCAAAATCAGTAATTTTCATCGATTGGTATAAAATCTCACCCGCCGGTAACATTTCTTTGGCCGCTGAAGATAGAGTTAGCTCGCGAAGTCAGTTTTGAAAAATGTTTATGAAAGGTGTTTTTATACAGTTTCCGGCCATGTAAATACCAAAGTGGTCCGGCGTCTACAAGTGGGTCAAAATCTGTGATTTCTATCGAAGGATGTTAAAAAATTCGTTTGGCCGATAACTTTTCCTCGGCTGCTGCAGCTAGAGTTAGCTCGCGAAGTGAGTTCTGAAAGAAGATTATGAAAGGCCTTTTTAAACCTTTTCTAAAAATGTAAATATCAAAGTGGTCTCTCGTCTCGAAGTGGGTCAAAATTAGTAATTTTCATCGATTGGTATAAAATCTCACCCGCCGATAACTTTTCTTTGGCCGCTGAAGCTAGAGATATCTCGCGAAGTCAGTTTTGAAAAATGTTTATGAAAGGTGTTTTTATACAGTTTCCGACCATGTAAATACCAAAGTGGTCCGGCGTCTCGAACTGGGTCAAAATCTGAGATTTCTATCGAAGGATGTTAAAAAATTCGTTTGGCCGATAACTTTTCCTCGGCTGCTGCAGCTAGAGTTAGCTTGCGAAGTGAGTACTGAAAGTAGAATATGAAAGGCCTTTTCAAACCCTTTCTAAAAATGTAAATATCAAAGTGGTCTCGCTTCTTGAAGTGGGTCAAAATCAGTAATTTTCATCGATTGGTATAAAATCTCACCCGCCGATAACTTTTCTTTGGCCGCTGAAGCTAGAGTTATCTCGCGAAGTCAGTTTTGAACAATGTTTATGAAAGGTGTTTCTATACAGTTTCCGACCATGTAAATACCAAAGTGGTCCGGCGTCTCGAACTGAGTCAAATTCTGTGATTTCTATCGAAGGATGTTAAAAAATTCGTTTGGCCGATAACTTTTCCTCGGCTGCTGCAGCTAGAGTTAGCTCGCGAAGTGAGTACTGAAAGTAGATTATGAAAGGACTTTTTAAACCCTTTCTAAAAATGTAAATATCAAAGTGGTCTCTCGTCTCGAAGTGGGTCAAAATTAGTAATTTTCATCGATTGGTATAAAATCTCACCCGACGATAACTTTTCTTTGGCCGCTGAAGCTAGAGTTATCTCGCGAAGTCAGTTTTGAAAAATGTTTATGAAAGATGTTTTTATACAGTTTCCGACCATGTAAGTAACAAAGTGCTCCGGCGTCTCGAACTGGGTCAAAATCTGTGATTTCTATCGAAGGATGTTAAAAAATTCATTTGGCCGATAACTTTTCCTCGGCTGCTGCAGCTAGAGTTAGCTCGCGAAGTGAGTACTGAAAGTAGATTATGAAAGGCCTTCTTAAACCCTTTCTAAAAATGTAAATATCAAAGTGGTCTCTCGTCTCGAAGTGGGTCAAAATTAGTAATTTTCATCGATTGGTATAAAATCTCATCCGCCGCTAACTTTTCTTTGGCTACTGAAGATAGAGTTATCTCGCGAAGTCAGTTTTGAAAAATGTTTATGAAAGATGTTTTTATATAGTTTCCGACCATGTAAATATAAAAGTGGTCCGGCGTCTCGAACTGGGTCAAATTCTGTGATTTCTATCGAAGGATGTTAAAAAATTCGTTTGGCCGATAACTTTTCCTCGGCTGCTGCAGCTAGAGTTAACTCGCGAAGTGAGTACTGAAAGTAGAATATGAAAGGCCTTTTCAAACCCTTTCTAAAAATGTAAATATCAACGTAGTTTCGCGTCTTGAAGTGGGTCAAAATCAGTAATTTTCATCGATTGGTATAAAATCTCACCCGCCGGTAACTTTTCTTTGGCCGCTGAAGCTAGAGTTAGCTTCCGAAGTCAGTTTTGAAAAATGTTTATGAAAGGTGTTTTTATACAGTTTCCGATGATGTTAATACCAAAGTGGTCCGGCGTCTCGAAGTGGTCTAAATCTGTGACTTCTATTGAACAATGTTAAAAAATTCGTTTGGCCGATAACTTTTCCTCGGCTGCTGCAGCTAGAGTTAGCTCGCGAAGTGAGTACTGAAAGTAGATTATGAAAGGCCTTTTCAAACCCTTTCTAAAAATGTAAATATCAAAGTGGTCTCTCGTCTCGAAGTGGGTCAAAATTAGTAATTTTCATCGATTGGTATAAAATATCACCCGCCGATAACTTTTCTTTGGCCGCTGAAGCTAGAGTTATCTCGCGAAGTCAGTTTTGAAAAATGTTTATGAAAGGTGTTTTTATACAGTTTCCGACCATGTAAGTACCAAAGTGGTCTGGCGTCTACAAGTGGGTCAAAATCTGTGATTTCTATCGAAGGATGTTAAAAAATTCGTTTGGCCGATAACTTTTCCTCGGCTGCTGCAGCTAGAGTTAGCTCGCGAAGTGAGTACTGAAAGAAGATTATGAAAGGCCTTTTTAAACCTTTTCTAAAAATGTAAATATCAAAGTGGTATCTCGTCTCGAAGTGGGTCAAAATTAGTAATTTTCATCGATTGGTATAAAATCTCACCCGCCGATAACTTTTCTTTGGCCGCTGAAGCTAGAGATATCTCGCGAAGTCAGTTTTGAAAAATGTTTATGAAAGGTGTTTTTATACAGTTTCCGACCATGTAAATACCAAAGTGGTCCGGCGTCTCAAACTGGGTCAAAATCTGAGATTTCTATCGAAGGATGTTAAAAAATTCGTTTGGCCGATAACTTTTCCTCGGCTGCTGCAGCTAGAGTTAGCTCGCGAAGTGAGTACTGAAAGTAGATTATGAAAGGCCTTTTCAGACCCTTTCTAAAAATGTAAATATCAAAGTGGTCTCTCGTCTCGAAGTGGGTCAAAATTAGTAATTTTCATCGATTGGTATAAAATATCACCCGCCGATAACTTTTCTTTGGCCGCTGAAGCTAGAGTTATCTCGCGAAGTTAGTTTTGAAAAATGTTTATGAAAGGTGTTTTTATACAGTTTCCGACCATGTAAATACCAAAGTGATCCGGCGTCTCGAACTGGGTCAAAATCTGTGATTTCTAACGAAGGATATTAAAAAATTCGTTTGGCCGATAACTTTTCCTCGGCTGCTGCAGCTAGAGTTAGCTCGCGAAGTGTGTACTGAAAAAAGATTATGAAAGGCCTTTTCAGACCCTTTCTACAAATGTAAATATCAAAGTGGTCTCTCGTCTCGAAGTGGGTCAAAATTAGTAATTTTCATCGATTGGTATAAAATCTCACCCGCCGATAACTTTTCTTTGGCCGCTGAAGCTAGAGATATCTCGCGAAGTCAGTTTTGAAAAATGTTTATGAAAGGTGTTTTTATACAGTTTCCGACCATGTAAGTACCAAAGTGGTCTGGCGTCTACAAGTGGGTCAAAATCTGTGATTTCTATCGAAGGATGTTAAAAAATTCGTTTGGCCGATAACTTTTCCTCGGCTGCTGCAGCTAGAGTTAGCTCGCGAAGTGAGTACTGAAAGAAGATTATGAAAGGCCTTTTTAAACCTTTTCTAAAAATGTAAATATCAAAGTGGTATCTCGTCTCGAAGTGGGTCAAAATTAGTAATTTTCATCGATTGGTATAAAATCTCACCCGCCGATAACTTTTCTTTGGCCGCTGAAGCTAGAGATATCTCGCGAAGTCAGTTTTGAAAAATGTTTATGAAAGGTGTTTTTATACAGTTTCCGACCATGTAAATACCAAAGTGGTCCGGCGTCTCAAACTGGGTCAAAATCTGAGATTTCTATCGAAGGATGTTAAAAAATTCGTTTGGCCGATAACTTTTCCTCGGCTGCTGCAGCTAGAGTTAGCTCGCGAAGTGAGTACTGAAAGTAGATTATGAAAGGCCTTTTCAGACCCTTTCTAAAAATGTAAATATCAAAGTGGTCTCTCGTCTCGAAGTGGGTCAAAATTAGTAATTTTCATCGATTGGTATAAAATATCACCCGCCGATAACTTTTCTTTGGCCGCTGAAGCTAGAGTTATCTCGCGAAGTTAGTTTTGAAAAATGTTTATGAAAGGTGTTTTTATACAGTTTCCGACCATGTAAATACCAAAGTGATCCGGCGTCTCGAACTGGGTCAAAATCTGTGATTTCTAACGAAGGATATTAAAAAATTCGTTTGGCCGATAACTTTTCCTCGGCTGCTGCAGCTAGAGTTAGCTCGCGAAGTGTGTACTGAAAAAAGATTATGAAAGGCCTTTTCAGACCCTTTCTACAAATGTAAATATCAAAGTGGTCTCTCGTCTCGAAGTGGGTCAAAATTAGTAATTTTCATCGATTGGTATAAAATCTCATCCGCCGCTAACTTTTCTTTGGCTACTGAAGATAGAGTTATCTCGCGAAGTCAGTTTTGAAAAATGTTTATGAAAGATGTTTTTATATAGTTTCAGACCATGTAAATATAAAAGTGGTCCGGCGTCTCGAACTGGGTCAAATTCTGTGATTTCTATCGAAGGATGTTAAAAAATTCGTTTGGCCGATAACTTTTCCTCGGCTGCTGCAGCTAGAGTTAACTCGCGAAGTGAGTACTGAAAGTAGAATATGAAAGGCCTTTTCAAACCCTTTCTAAAAATGTAAATATCAACGTAGTTTCGCGTCTTGAAGTGGGTCAAAATCAGTAATTTTCATCGATTGGTATAAAATCTCACCCGCCGGTAACTTTTCTTTGGCCGCTGAAGCTAGAGTTAGCTTCCGAAGTCAGTTTTGAAAAATGTTTATGAAAGGTGTTTTTATACAGTTTCCGATGATGTTAATACCAAAGTGGTCTGGCGTCTCGAACTGGGTCAAAATCTGTAATTTCTATCGAAGGATGTTAAAAAATTCGTTTGGCCGATAACTTTTCCTCGGCTGCTGCAGCTAGAGTTAGCTCGCGAAGTGAGTACTGAAAGTAGATTATGAAAGACCTTTTTAAACCCTTTCCAAAAATGTTTATATCAAAGTGGTCTCTCGTCTCGAAGTGGGTCAAAATTAGTAATTTTCATCGATTGGTATAAAATCTCACCCGCCGATAACTTTTCTTTGGCCGCTGAAGCTAGAGTTATCTCGCGATGTCAGTTTTGAAAAATGTTTATGAAAGATGTTTTTATATAGTTTCCGACCATGTAAATATAAAAGTGGTCCGGCGTCTCGAACTGGGTCAAATTCTGTGATTTCTATCGAAGGATGTTAAAAAATTCGTTTGGCCGATAACTTTTCCTCGGCTGCTGCAGCTAGAGTTAACTCGCGAAGTGAGTTCTGAAAGTAGAATATGAAAGGCCTTTTCAAACCCTTTCTAAAAATGTAAATATCAAAGTAGTTTCGCGTCTTGAAGTGGGTCAAAATCAGTAATTTTCATCGATTGGTATAAAATCTCACCCGCCGGTAACTTTTCTTTGGCCGCTGAAGCTAGAGTTAGCTTCCGAAGTCAGTTTTGAAAAATGTTTATGAAAGGTGTTTTTATACAGTTTCCGATGATGTTAATACCTGTAATGTATGGGTAGTTTTAAGTTATTGTTAAAATAGGTGGAGGGTAGATATTTCATCGGCCTTGTCAAATAAATGGTTTTTCTGTACGGACGTGTTTAAATGTGCTCCTGAAATCCTGTAGCTTACAGGGACTGTGGCATTCTACATACGGACTTTACAGTGGCGACGAATAAGGAACTAACTCGCGAGTGTGTAATTTTGTGGCGGGAGCGGTAAACAAGTGTTGCTAAAATGACTATGGCGCTCGGCAAAATCGGGCCGTTCGACTTAGATAAGGACAGTTGGGATTATTATATAGATCGCTTGGAACAATCTTTCATTGCAAACTCAGTGGAAGAAAAGGTTAAAGTGGCGACTTTGATTACAGTGATAGGCAGTGACGCGTATGCCTTAATGGCAAATTTGTGTATGCCAGCGAAACCTTCGACAAAGACTTTTAAAGAATTAGTGTCAATTATGAAGGAACATTTGCAGCCTAAGCCTAGTTTACTGGCAGAGCGATTTAAATTTAGGCGACGCATACAGAATAGTGATGAAAGTGTGGGGAGTACGCGGCCGAGTTAAAGAAATTGTCAAAGGATTGTAAATTCCTTGGTGATAGTTTACAAGAAAACTTACGAGATCAGTTCGTATGTGGGTTAGCGCGAGACAGTATACGTCAGAGGTTATTTGCAGAAGATGATATTAAATTTGACATAGCATTCAAGCTTGCGGTGACGTTAGAAATGGCGGAGGCTGACGCAGCACTCGTGGAGCATCGGGGTAGCAGTCGAGGGGGCGATGCCGGGGAAGATACGGCGTCAGTGCATCTGATAAGAGACACGGGGCGAGGGCGCGCCAGCGGGCGCGCGCCAAGTCAAAGTACTTCACGTCACTCGTCGCACGGACCGCAAGGCGGCGCGGCTGGTCGCGGTGGCGGCGGCGGCAGCGGCGGCGGTGGTGGCGGCGGCGGTTGGAGCGGCAAACATACCGGCGGAGGTTGGCGAATTAAAAATGCACCTATAGGCACTGAGGGGCCTAAAGGTAGTTGCCGTGTGTGTGGAGGTCAGCACGCGGCAGAAAGCTGCAAGTTTAAAATGTATGTTTGTCGAGTCTGCAATAAAGAAGGTCATTTGAAACGCGTTTGCCCGAATGTGAAAAATAACGCAGCAGGGGTACACCATCTGGCAAGCAAGGAGTTCCATATGAACTCATCCAGCGATAGTGACGAGGTAAATCATTATTCTATGGACGCTAATCGTTTAAAAAATATAAACCGTACTTTATGAATGTTTGTGTAAATAGCAAGTCCTTACTAATGGAAGTTGATACGGGCACTGCTGCAACTTGTATAAGTTTGGAATGTTACAAGACATTATTTAGTAGTATACCGATGGAAAATTGTAATTTAAATTTAACATATTTTTCAGGTGAATTGGTTATGCCAGTAGGCAAAATTACACCTCTTGTGACGTATGAGAATATAAGTAAATACTTAACATTATATATTATACGCGATGGTAGGACAAGTTTGCTAGGACGGGAGTGGTTGGTGGAACTCGATATTTTACCTCCTTTCATACTGACACATTGTAATAATATTAAATGTGAGACATTCAATTTTGATGTTTTCAGTTCTAGTTACCGAGACGTGTTCGGCGATGGGCTGGGTCGGTTCACGGGCGGCACGGTGGGGTTCCGGCTGCGGCCGGACGCGCGGCCGGTGTTCCTGCGCGCGCGCCCTCTGGCGTACGCGCTGCGTGAGCCGGTGGAGCGCGCGCTTGAACAGCTGGTGCGCGACGGAGTACTCGAGCCCGTGCAAACGTCGGATTGGGCTACGCCGATCGTGCCGGTTATGAAGAAGGACGGCACCATTCGGGTATGCGGTGATTTTAAACTTACTTTAAATAAATGTCTCGAGGTTGATCGTTTTCCTTTGCCCCGTGTGGACGACTTGCTCACTAAATTACATGGGGGCCAAAAGTTCACCAAGTTAGACTTGTCGCAGGCGTATGCGCAGTTTGAGTTGGACGAGGAATCAAAAAAATATGCCGTAATTAATACACACAAGGGTTTATTTCGGTACAATAGATTGATTTACGGTCTGGCCTCTAGCCCAGGGATTTTTCAGCGTAAACTTGAACAGCTGTTTGCTGACATGCCACGGGTGGGGGTCTTTTTAGATGATGTCATCATTACGGGGTTAATGACCAAGAACACTTAACGACTTTGATAGAAGTGTTTAAGCGGTTGCAAAAATATGGCTTAAAGGTTAAAAAAAGTAAATGTACGTTTTTTGCGGATTCCGTGACATATCTAGGCTTCGTGATAAGCAAGGAGGGCGTTCATACGTGTCCAGATAAACTAGAAGCAATCGAAAAAGTGCCCGCTCCGCGTAATACTACAGAGTTAAGATCATTTCTAGGATTAGTCATGTATTACGCGAAGTTTATACCAAACATAAGCTCATTACTGGCACCGTTATATAATCTTCTCAGAAAAGAGGTTAAATATTATTGGGACCAGTCATGTGAATATGCTTTTAACCGGGTGAAGGGTAAACTGATGTCTAGTGAGGTACTGGCGCACTATTCGCCGGATTTGCCGCTAGTTTTGACCTGCGACGCTAGTAGTGTAGGCGTAGGGGCGGTGATATCACATTTGACGCCAGATGGCAGCCCCGGGGACGGTGCGAAGGGGACGCAAGAACGTCCGATAGCGTATGCGTCGCGATCGCTTAATAAAGCAGAGCGCGGATATTCACAAATAGAAAAGGAGGCATTAGGCATAATTTTTGGAGTTAAGAAGTTCCATCAGTATCTTTTTGGAAGAAAATTTATATTGAGAACTGACCATAAACCGTTAGTAACTATTTTTGGTGATAAAGTAGGCATTCCAGTGATGGCCGCCAGCAGAATGCAACGTTGGGCGGTGCTTTTATCAGGTTACGATTACGATATTGAGTATGTGCGTAGTGATAGAAATGCCGCTGATGCCTTATCTCGATTACCAACAGGTGAAGAAGCAAGTGATAAGAAGGAAGTCACATACATCAATTTTATTCAAAACTTCTTGCCTATAACTAGAAAAATAGTTAAGGAAAATACGTTCAAGGACGAGGTACTCCAAAAAGTGGTACTGTATATACAATCAGGATGGCCAAATCATGATAATGATCACGTTTCTCTGAAACCATACAGTTCCCGTAAGACTGAGTTATATCTGGATAGAGGGTGTGTAGTCTGGGGTTATCGGCTAGTGATACCTAAAACATTACAAAATGCAATTTTGACAGAATTACATACTAGTCATATGGGAATAGTAAAAATGAAAAGTATCGCGCGCAGTTATGTATGGTGGCCGGGAATCGACACGGATATAGAACGTATTTGTCATGAGTGCGCGACATGCGCCGCGGAGGGGATGGCGCCGCCGCGCACCGCGCCGCAACCGTGGCCATACATATCTGAACCTTGGTCAAGATTGCATTTAGACTTTTTGGGTCCTCTCGGAGGAAAAACGTATCTTGTGCTTATAGACTCTAGTACTAAATGGATAGAAGCATTTACAATGCATAAGACCACCGCTTCGTCAGTCATTAAGGTATTGGAGGAAACGTTTGCCCGTTTTGGTTTACCTCTGGAGGTCGTATCAGACAACGGACCGCCGTTTACTAGTAGAGAGTATAGGCATTTTTTAGAACACAATGGAGTCAAAATTACGTATTCAGCGCCTTATCAGCCCTCGTCAAACGGTGCGGCCGAAGGTGCGGTTAAATTGTGTAAGCGAACAATAAAAAAAGCGGTAAGGGAAGGCCTTAACGTGGATTCCGCTTTACAGTCCTATTTAATGATGTATAGAAATGTTGAGCATAGCAGTACAGGTAATTCACCGGCCATGCTGCTACAGCACAGGATTTTGCGTACGAGACTCGAGTTATTGAAAGACGTGAGAGAAGTAGAACGCCGTGTGCGTGACGCGCAACAGCGGCAGGTACATAACTCGGGCGGGGCGGGCAGACATTTTAACGTGGGAGATAGGGTATGGACACGAGATTTTAGGGAAGGAAGGAATTGGATTAGTGGGCAAGTTGATCAACAACTAGGGTCACGTAATTACTTAATATCAAAGGAAAACGGTCCTCCTATGAAGCGACATGTTGACCAAATTAAAAGCAGATGGAATCCTTTATTGGATGTACCTTGCCCGAAGGAGCCGTCCACCGAGCCGAGTCTTGGCGCAGGCGGGATACCAACGTCTGTAGCAGGGGAACGAGGAACCGACCCACCTTCGCTAGAGTCTTCGGTGACTAGATCTAATTTGAGGCCACGTCCCATTAGACCACCGAATCGATATGGTTTTGAGTTTGATTAATACAAAGGTAACTTATTAGTACTGTATGCATTTCTATTAATGTAAGTTGTATAATAAACATTTAGTTTGTAATGCTCTTGCTTAATAAATCAATATCTTCATTTACTGTTGAGTAAAGTTAACATAATATAAACTATGGTATAGCTCCCAACTGTGCTTGAAATAAATAAGTCTTTCTGGACTAATCGAAGGGACGCTTAGTGCTAGTTCAGTGAGAGGGTGTAATGTATGGGTAGTTTTAAGTTATTGTTAAAATAGGTGGAGGGTAGATATTTCATCGGCCTTGTCAAATAAATGGTTTTTCTGTACGGACGTGTTTAAATGTGCTCCTGAAATCCTGTAGCTTACAGGGACTGTGGCATTCTACATACGGACTTTACAATACCAAAGTGGTCCGGCGTCTCGAAGTGGTCTAAATCTGTGACTTCTATTGAACAATGTTAAAAAATTCGTTTGGCCGATAACTTTTCCTCGGCTGCTGCAGCTAGAGTTAGCTCGCGAAGTGAGTACTGAAAGTAGATTATGAAAGGCCTTTTCAAACCCTTTTTAAAAATGTAAATATCAAAGTGGTCTCGCGTCTTGAAGTAGGTCAAAATCAGTAATTTTCATCGATTGGTATAAAATCTCACCCGCCGGTAACATTTCTTTGGCCGCTGAAGCTAGAGTTAGCTCGCGAAGTCAGTTTTGAAAAATGTTTATGAAAGGTGTTTTTATACAGTTTCCGGCCATGTAAATACCAAAGTGGTCCGGCGTCTACAAGTGGGTCAAAATCTGTGATTTCTATCGAAGGATGTTAAAAAATTCGTTTGGCCGATAACTTTTCCTCGGCTGCTGCAGCTAGAGTTAGCTCGCGAAGTGAGTACTGAAAGTAGATTATGAAAGGCCTTTTCAGACCCTTTCTAAAAATGTAAATATCAAAGTGGTCTCTCGTCTCGAAGTGGGTCAAAATTAGTAATTTTCATCGATTGGTATAAAATCTCACCCGCCGATAACTTTTCTTTGGCCGCTGAAGCTAGAGTTATCTCGCGAAGTCAGTTTTGAAAAATGTTTATGAAAGGTGTTTTTATACAGTTTCCGACCATGTAAATACCAAAGTGGTCCGGCGTCTCGAACTGGGTCAAAATCTGAGATTTCTATCGAAGGATGTTAAAAAATTCGTTTGGCCGATAACTTTTCCTCGGCTGCTGCAGCTAGAGTTAGCTCGCGAAGTGAGTACTGAAAGTAGATTATGAAAGGCCTTTTCAGACCCTTTCTAAAAATGTAAATATCAAAGTGGTCTCTCGTCTCGAAGTGGGTCAAAATTAGTAATTTTCATCGATTGGTATAAAATATCACCCGCCGATAACTTTTCTTTGGCCGCTGAAGCTAGAGTTATCTCGCGAAGTTAGTTTTGAAAAATGTTTATGAAAGGTGTTTTTATATAGTTTCCGACCATGTAAATACCAAAGTGGTCCGGCGTCTCGAACTGGGTCAAAATCTGTGATTTCTAACGAAGGATATTAAAAAATTCGTTTGGCCGATAACTTTTCCTCGGCTGCTGCAGCTAGAGTTAGCTCGCGAAGTGTGTACTGAAAAAAGATTATGAAAGGCCTTTTCAGACCCTTTCTAAATATGTAAATATCAAAGTGGTCTTTCGTCTCGAAGTGGGTCAAAATTAGTAATTTTCATCGATTGGTATAAAATCTCACCCGCCGATAACTTTTCTTTGGCCGCTGAAGCTAGAGTTATCTCGCGAAGTCAGTTTTGAAAAATGTTTATGAAAGGTGTTTTTATACAGTTTCCGACCATGTAAGTACCAAAGTGGTCTGGCGTCTCGAACTGGGTCAAAATCTGTGATTTCTATCGAAGGATGTTAAAAAATTCGTTTGGCCGATAACTTTTCCTCGGCTGCTGCAGCTAGAGTTAGCTCGCGAAGTGAGTACTGAAAGTAGATTATGAAAGGCCTTTTTAAACCCTTTCCAAAAATGTAAATATCAAAGTGGTCTCTCGTCTCGAAGTGGGTCAAAATTAGTAATTTTCATCGATTGGTATAAAATATCACCCGCCGATAACTTTTCTTTGGCCGTTGAAGCTAGAGTTATCTCGCGAAGTCAGTTTTGAAAAATGTTTATGAAAGGTGTTTTTATACAGTTTCCGACCATGTAAATACCAAAGTGGTCCGGCGTCTCGAACTGGGTCAAAATCTGTGATTTCTATCGAAGGATGTTAAAAAATTCGTTTGGCCGATAACTTTTCCTCGGCTGCTGCAGCTAGAGTTAGCTCGCGAAGTGAGTACTGAAAGTAGATTATGAAAGGCCTTTTCGAACCCTTTCTAAAAATGTAAATATCAAAGTGGTCTCGCGTCTCGAAGTGGGTCAAAATTTGTGGGTTTCATTGAAGGGACTAACAATATTTATGACCATTAGCGATGCATTTTATTCGACTTTATAGTAAAGTTTATAAGGGAATTTCATTGTTAGTATGGAGTATTATATGTTTTCCTTTTTATTCTAGTCTTTTAGCTGTTTTTGAGGAAGATACACATGTTCATATTATAGACCACTTAATTTGGTCGGGTTATCGTTCGCCGATAACTTTGGCCGCTAACTTCACACCGGTTTATTTTTGTACAAACAAGAGAATTTCAAAACATGGTCTCACTATGACGGAAATATATCTATGTACCGAGGCGTAAGGATGTCCATGTATACTATTATAATTTTGGCAAGTGTATTGAATGTCATCCATCACAGTTCAGTTAGTTACTTTTAAAATAGCAAATAATCTTACTAAATTGTGTGATTAAGTTAGGTCTTATTTCTTAGGAATTTTAGGATCATATGGCTTCAGATATCGTTAATTCTTATAATAATGTTACCCATTACAAATTCCACGATAAATTCATGTCAAGGACTGCTAAAACAAAGAAAACTATCAAGTTAGCAGTTTTCATTTAAAATAAGCCTACACAAGTACACATTTCAAACAACAGTTAAGCGCTTCTTTTCAACCGAGAAAGTGACCAGAGCGCTTAGAACTGAGTAAAATGGGGAGGCCAGTTTTACTAAATGGAGTGGCATGAATACTATGAACAACGACGAGAACTACATAGTCGCCATTCGTACTAACTCAAGACTAGTCTTTTCTTTATTTTTAAACTTTTTTTTAAATATTGCTGTTGCTTTATCTTTAGGTTTACAGCAGGCGGAATTACCTTTGCGTTTTTAGACATAATTTTTATTAATAATTTTTAGCATTGCCTATAGTTTATTGCTTAATTAAATGAATAATAAACTAATGACTCCGTATGCTGAGGGAGAAATCTTTGCGATAAGCATAGAAAACGCAAAATGGAGACTATTAATAGTTCGTCAAGTAAATTATCACAGTCAAGTCACGTTGGTCTAACTAAAGCGTCATAAACGCAAGGAAGTTGTTATGTAGTTAGTAGAAGTAACAGTAATATTTATCTGGAAACCCCTGAACAACAAAACCAAATTATCTTATTCACGCAAAAGTTGGTTTGAATTCTATTAGGCTTTTATCGCACCGGGTATCAACAATTAGAAGTTGTCAACTTCAAATAGACTAAATATAGATTCTAAAACAATACGTATTCTAGGAAGGAACCGGGAATAATCTAACCGCATGTCAACTGAATTTGGAATTGTCCTAGTTACCTATACAATACATCAACATTAAATTGAAGTTACGCTCAGATTCTAATTATAAATAATGAACGACAAAAATATTTTCGGGATACGATAGGTATGGTATACCTTGCCAGTTATTGACGATTATTCAAACATTAACATGACTTTTGATACAGACAGACGTGATCAATTTTAGTTTTATACCGCGCTTCTTTTCAATTGTTCTCGGTTCTTAAAATTATTGTACTTCTATTACAGTAAGCAACCAGTTACCTTTAAGTATCTATGCGACATGTGAAAAAACCCTAACCCAGTATTTTATTCCGATCCAGCTAACTTTCAAAACCCAGGGCCCGCATTATAATTCTGAATTTGTATTACGTATTAAAACATACCAAATAGCCGTTATTTTAAGCTCGATATAGATATTTATATGACACAATAGAATAAATTAGCGAAGGCAAGATAAATTCCGTTCTTACTAAAATTCTAAAACGCTGAAAGAGTATCTCATTGTTTTTATTCGGAGAGAATTGGCTTATGAAAGCGATTCAAATTTGCAAGAGATTCAATTTACATAACGAGCGATTTGTACCTCTCAGAGATTAAACCTTCTGCTCCCGTTTTGTTTGCAGATATGCCTTCGTTTTTCCTTTATGTAGAAACGGCGTTTTTAAGTGAAACCTTCCTACGAAGAAAGGCCAATTTCGCAATCCGGCTCAATAGCTTTAGCTCGTTTTCTATTTTATAGGATTCAATTGATATTATAATATAAGTGACGCAGTTTGCTTTGTTGGTAATAATGAGATAGACGGACTAGATCAAAGCTGCAGTTCATGGGCTGACGAGTACGCCCTAAAGACCGGGAACAGAATGGCAACGTGTCATGAAGTTCGTCATTAATCGGTGATGAGACTGATAAGTGATGATCACGACTATTATATATATAGGAAGTTATCAAATTAGTCACGGATATTTTGAGGGAAGTTAATTAACATCAAAACAATGAACTTTCACTAGAAATTAATTTAATGAAATTATGATTTTTTTGTTTTCATTTCCTTAATATAAAAATATATATTAATTTATTTTCTAAATAACCATCCTCTGTAATGTAATTGCCTGTCAGGATGTTTAACAGTGTCTCTCATGTCACGGTAACAGTGTCTAGAGAGGTCTCATTTATTTATTTTATTAACAGGGTGTTTTAACATAGCATATTAGTTTCCTAGTTTTCTCTAAAAAAACATAACAAAACCTACGATGTTTCATACATTATAAATACTCCAGGAGCGGAGTACTATCAGCCGTAAAAATATCCGTGACTAATTTGTTAACAAAAATTATGATGTCTTTAAATTTTTTATTTTTCATACAAAATAAATATTAGCTTTAATGTACGCCATTATTGTTGTCATTGACGTTGTCTGTCACACTTTAGACTTAACAGAATTCGCAATACATTACCTCTTAGAAAAAACTTTCAAGGGTGATAAAATCAAAATCCGTTATTTTTAAAAGTCGCCGAACAAATTTGATCAGTAACCCTTAGTTCAATTTTTCGCCTTTGTTACAGATCTGCGATCCGTTATTTCTTAGTTATTTTTATATTAAACCGCTGAATCAATGTAATATTTCCTGACAAAATAAGAGGGAATAGTAATGTAACATGCCGTTTTTCTTACGTAAAAGTGCGTGTGACATGTTTGTTTCCCTTTAAGCCTTGAATAAATATTATGAATAAGTAAATATCAAATTACTGTAATCTTGTTGTTATTTTAGGAAACAATAACATATTTCTGTAAGTCTTTCGTTAGTTTAGCTTAAGTGGGTAAATCAATACCTGTGTCTCTCTATTGTTTGTATATAAGTTAAATAATTTGTATTAAATTAATTATAAAAAAAAAAACATTTATTGCCATAATTCACATGCAATACACGAACTAGGTAGGTAAATTATATTTTACATTTTAATATTAATAGTATATAGGTACATTATATTTTACAATTTATAATTATTAAAGAATAAGTTATTCGTTTGTCTGTCGTCATTGTCTTGGTAATAAACTTAAAAACTACTTTACGTATTTTCATACCGTTTTCACTTTTTACAGTTATTCTTGTGGAAGGTTTAGGAGCAAGTATAATTTGGTAAGGTTTTATCTAACCCATACAAAGCCGCGGCAGGTTGCTAGTGTAAAATAACTAAGCCTAGTTTGAATGTCAATTTTTGAAGCGCGCTCAAAGGAATAAATTGATGCATCCCAACTGGCACGCTGAAAATAAAGGTGTCTCCACAACGACATGCAAAGCTGGAGCAAGCCAGGCTGCGTTAACAGTTTTTAATGGACTCCGCTAGAGGTGTTTGTACAGTTCAGGTATTTTACCAGCTTCTATTTAATTTAAGTAAATCTGTATGCTATAAATGTATAGTCAACCAATTGGAACCCTAGGCCACTCTACAACCATGTCAAAATGACAAGCAGTAAGAGAATAATGTTAGCTTTCTTACAATCTGATTTATAACGTCTGCCTACCTATGTATGTGGTTGACTGTACATAGGTAGGCATTATGAGATCGCAAATAAATATTAAAACCTTCAACTGGAGTGAATGTGGGTGGACACTTAAAAGGTTATTTATCCTACATTCACTAAAATATATACTTACACAACCGTTACGATGCACGAAATGTATAACGATACACAAAGTAAGTAGTATGCTGTTAATTTCAATCGGATGAAACAATTTTTGTAGTACAATAGTAAAGAAATTGGAAGGTAAATCACATGTTAAGTTCTGTCCCTATTCATCCCAGCTATCGTTATTGTAAATGGTTTTTATTTTACAAATGCCGTCATGTAATTATGTACGTAATTATTTAAGTTAACTATAATTTCACAAATACACTTTTTTTATTCAGATTCTCTGATACTAAACACAATATGAGAATGAAATAAGTAAGTAAGTACAGACGTTTGTATTTGTCATGCTAGTTCAGTCAATGTCAGTACATCTTGTACTGAGACTTATTGAAATAGCATGACACGTTCGTACGTTTCCGTAAAATACGAAAGCAACTCTTTTCGCACTATATCTGTAATTTAATAAAGACTGGAGACAAAAATATGGGGGAAGATTACAAGCTACGGTTGCGCCCACTCCTGCAAAATATTGGGGTAAAAGGTTGATGGATATTAGAGTCTTTTTTCTTTTAAAAAGATATGAACACAAAAAATTGTCAAAATATGGGTTTAAATTAAATATAATATTTGAGTCTTTTCTTTTAGAGAACTAGGAATGAATTTTACAAGACTATTTTCTGTGCGTACATAATTAAATTCACGAACACAAATGCCGATTACCTACAAACAATTTGCAGCGAAACTGTAAACGTTACCTACAAATTTCTGAGCATTTGTATTTTGAACCGACATTTCACTCAAACTCCCTAAAATATTTGTAAAGCTCGCAGTAAATTTATAAAACAACTCAAAGCCTGTGTTCAAGGAAATTGGGAAGTTCATTTAGTTTAATAGAATAAAAATATATTTAAACTGATGACTTTAAAGTATTTTGGATACTAAGTAGTGATCCTATCTTTAAGTTTACCTTCGACGTCATTTCCGCGGTATCGTTGTACTATGGCTAAAGAAAAATCTACACACATCAGCTTTGTCTTGATTGTAATCGGCGTTTATGTCAATGCGCAATGCATGGCTTCACGAATTAATTGCTGTTTGATTGTGGCTAAACCTAGTATTTATATAGGTAGTCATTTTTTTTTCTGATCAACGAGCACCGTGCAGACATGCATTCATCTTTTAATCACTCTTAAATAACTCATTATTTTCTATAACAACAATTATAACATTTCCTAGGCAGCTGTTTTACCATAGTAGGTCTAAATTTTATAGGATGTCTGTTTCAGGCCTTAGTTTTCATGACAACAATGTTACTTTACAAATGCGATGTTAAACAAATTATTCCAGTCTCATTACAACAGACCTTCACTTAGAATTTACCTAAATAACAATTCACAGAGACTAAAAAAGTAGACACTCGTTATTATGATGAAAGACGTTATTTTAACGGGGTTCTTTCCTTTACTACTTTCATAACAATTCCTAAGAATTTTCCGCTCGACGAGGCTCGGTACAATCAGCGTTTATAGGTTGATGTGGCGACGAAAATTAAATTTAGACTACAACGAGGCATCCTTGAAGAGGCAACTGGAGTGGTCATTCCTTTTTTTTTTTTGATTTAAATGTACTCGCATGTTTCCTCCCTGGCTTTGAAGTTATAATATATTTTGCAACGCAGACTGATATTAATAATATAAATATGTGTCAGAGTGTTTTGCTTATTTGATATTTAAATATGTTATTGAAGAGGCGTCATATTCAAAACTGATATCAATTTACAAAACATTAAAACTTATAGCAATACAAAACTCAACACAGATAATTTCCTTATCATTATTTCCTACTTTTCCTAGTCACTATTATTTAAATTTTAGAACAGGAAATAATCAACTAAAACAGATTTTATAAAGTTTTAGATTTTTTACGCATTATTTTTCACTTGAGTTTTTCTTTTCAGCATTTTTACGAGCCACTGTCAGCTTGAAGTGTAAAAAAAAGTAAAAATATTTATTTACGATATTTATTTTTTTATATTTAAAATTATAAAATAGAAAATGGGGTTTCTTTCAATTTTTGAATGTTAGCTCCCTTTTTATCTTAAACTATAATTTGTATTTAATTTTAAAATAAGTACACCGTGTCCAATAAGTCAGCTAGAAGATGTTGATACAACTCCCAGCCAGTCTACCCGTGACCACGGACGTAATGTCATGTCCGAAACGTCGGGTTAAATATAAAACGTAAGTTTTACGCGATTAAGTCCCGTTTTAATTTAATAATAAAATAGTCTAATACACCTAAACCTGGAGGCCTGGGTGGCCACTAATGTTTCGGATAAAAAACTGCCAAATTAGTCTGAAACTACGCTAGAATACCATTTGCCGAATGTGCTGGAGGTACGTCTTGTTGGGACACATGATACTCATTCCCAAGCATCCTTTTTAACTTTAAGGCATTTTTTTCTCCAAAACCTTGGTTTTAAAGAAAAAAACGTTGATTTTAACGCTTTTATCTGTAAGTACTGAAGGTAGTTTACCTCGCTTACATACTGCATCCCACACCTGGGCCGATGGTGAGCTCTGGAACCTAGGCACATTTTTCTAGTTGCCCGGAACGTTATCTATCCTCGGTACCCATAATAGTTTATTTTGACACGTGGCGTCTGTTTTATCACATACAGATTCTCCTTATAAAAAATAACTCGTCACCTGCGTGCCGAGCAAGTATTTTGTTGGCACTTTACCTCTTTGTTTTTCTTAGACACTTCGGAAATTTCATGTACTTTGTGCTTGTATTTTATTAAGAGGAATATACTCTTTAGTTTAAATAAGAATTTGATGGCCTGTGATCCCTATATCTTTAGAACTGAGGTAAAATGTGAGTATTCGGACTTATTGGACACGGTGTAGTTATGTAACTAGGATAAGTTTAAGGGAATAATAAAGGCTTTATTAATATTATTATTTTCTTAAACACAAATTTAGAAGGCAAAGAGTCAGATGATTCTGGATAACTGAACATATTTTATTCCAGAGGTTTGACGGACATTTTTTTTTTCAATTTTGTAGGTTTTTTTTTATTTAATCAAGCATACGAAACACTTATTATTTTCTACATAGGCTATTCTGATGGATAAAATATAGGTATAATACTGATAGTTAGTATTTAAAAGATAGAATAATGTCCTGGCAGGTATTTAAGCAGGGTCGCGCGATAATTGATAAAACACCAGGCCGTCCCTATCGTACTATTTGTAAGTACGACAGGGACGGCCCGATGTTTTATCGTTTATCGCGCGACCATGCTATCGATGCAGATCTTCAATGTAACAAAATAATGTTATAACTACATAGTACTTACCAATGTTCATATATTATATGTATAGCATTATAACAACCGTATTCAATCAAATCATAAACCGAATTACAGTTATTAGAGTGGCGCACCACTGATTTACTATAGAGGAGATACATTTTGAGTGCGAGAGTGATCAGTTTACCTACATTTATTTTGTTTTAGATATTTTATCGTAGGTTTTCTCTTCCGTACTAAATTCGAAACAATATTTATATGGTTATGTTGGTCAATATTTCAATTTCCGTGTCCCACGCAGAACAAAAACAATTTAATCAAATTTCTAAACCAATGTAAACAATTTTTTTTATCAATGTTTTATACGAAACACTAAAAATCAACGCATGGAAAGTCTAATTTTGTCGAAGGTATTTTAACTAAAGCAAAATCATTCCTACAATATTAAGTACCTACTTACCTGCCTACTAAATTTCATTTTTATATCTCTGTTTCCCAGAACGAATATTAAATCACAGTCAAATTAAACAATCATTTCGAAGCAGCAATTATTCAAAAAAGGCTTCACCTTTGTTAGAGCTCACTGTGCCTAATTGAAAGGAAAATGGCAGTATTAAATCCACAAAATTATTGTCGCCATTTCCTCGTCAACGCATTGGCGTTGACTGCTCGCTGATAAAGCATCCATGCAACAGTGCGCTTGAATCGGCCCGTGGGATAATTTGAATTTTAAACCATGACAGGCGGTTGTCAAGCTCACTCGCGCGAGTGGGAAATGCGCGTCATCGATTGCCGTTAATTGGACGTAACTTTTTACCGCTCCGCCTAGATACCCACCGATGGCACCGATGGACAACGTCCAAGCGCGTGAATGTTTCATACGCCACTGCCTCGCATCACTCTGCCCGAATGCAATGAATATTGTATTAACTCAGTCATGATCGGCCAATTAATTTCATTTCTGCTCCCTTTAAATTTTTCGTACCTGACTTGAACGCTTAACGTAAAGCTTTAAAATGTAAACGTGTCTGTTTATTTTGAGTGGATTAAATCACCAATCGAAGCTATAATTTTTTTTAAAACGTAAAAGCATAAATAAAAACAAAAACATTAAAGTTATATAATTAAAGGAACAAACTCTAAACTATATCAAATAAGAAGTTTCGGTACTTAGTACCAAACCAACTATCCGAAATGTTTAAACTTTTAATGAAGACTTATTTACTTATTCAAAGTTTGTGCTAAAAATCACTCTGTCCAGCATTCTACTCAGCTAAAGTATTCAGGAATTTTCGTCTAATGGTCACATATACAGAGAATTTCAAATTAAGTCAAAATAACAAAATAATTTACTTTATCCCAGACTAAGATGTTATTTTAATTTCAGCCGAAAAATGCCATTTTTTATAAGTTACTACCCAAAATGAAACGTAATTTGCCATTTTGTATGTTTGTTATGAAAACAAAAATACCCCTAGCACGTCCGTTATTTGCCTCTGGGATAAAGCGGAGCTACTCGGCGCTGTCCTTTGATATTTATATTTACGAAGCAGGATTATTTCTCAACAGAAATATAAAGGTAACGAAATAACATTTTTGTTTTTTTTTTCGTGGCATCGACTTATCACCTGCGTCCAGCCGGCATGTGAGACTAAGGTAAACTTGGGGTGTTATTTCATAAAGTAAATATTTATGAGGGAAAGGAGTTTTCCGCGCCTGTGCCGGTAAGCCGCCTGATCCGAAAAGACATAAACCTCAAGGGATTCAGTTCTTAGTTCACAGAGCTTCTTTATTTTGTTCTTTTTTAAGAATGTTCGCGAATGTGACGAAAACGATTTATTGAAGATAATCGACGATCTTCAAATGGAAGGGCTCTTCAACCTTTGATTTCGATATCGAACTTTGTATTATATTCTTGGCTTCTATTGGCTTGGCTTGATTCATCTAGGATGGATCTACATATTTTAGTTCGTAGGTTTACGAAGTATAAAATAATATCTATATTTTTATTATTATTAGCTGTTGCCCACAACTTCGTTCGCGTGGATTTATTTCTCGAAATAATTATATTTATATCTACTTATAAGTTACACCTACAGGTAACTAAGGTTAAGGTTTACAGAAGGTATAATTAGTCACGGATATTTGTACGGCTGATAGTAATCTGGCCGTCCCTATCGCACTATTTGTAAGTGCGATAAGGACGACCCTGTTATCGCGCGACCATACTTGCCTGCATGGAGGACATAAATGTATGTATGAAACATCATACGTTTTGTTATAGTTTAGTTTTTTGTGGAGAAAACTAGGAAACAAATGTGCTATGTCAAAACACCCTGTTACAATTGAATGAATGCATGTGAAATAATTATATTGACGATCATAATGTAAATTCGTATAGGTTAACATAGCATAATTTATAATGTAATTTATCATTATGAAATAAATAAAACTAAACTAAACTAAACTATTAAAATAATTAAATGAGATTTCTCTAGACACTGTTAACGTGAGGTTAAAACTGCCTGGCAGGTGATCGGCAATGAAACTGGGAAACGTAAAATGAAGGATCCGCACTACAAGCTACGAATTGGTGACGCTTTAGTAAGTTCCGACCGTGAAGTGGCAGATCATTTTGAGCAGTTTTTCTCGAATATACCGGTAGAAACAACAAAGTCTCTTAATTCGTCGCCAGATGTCGCTGAAGAAATTTTGAAGAGAAATGTAGCGGAATGTACAGAATTCTTCAAATTTTCGTATATCACTCCGAACATAGTTCTTAAGACTTTTAGATCACTGAATTTAAAGAAAACTGAAGATCTATGGGGCCTGTCAGTCAAAGTTTTGCATTCCATTATTGAATCTATTGCACCATATTTAGCTGAGATTTTCAACAAATGCATTGATGTTGGCACTTTTCCAGATATTATGAAACATAGCAAAATTATCCCGTTGTTTAAATCAGGAACGAAGACAGATCCTACGAACTTTAGGCCGATTTCAATACTACCTGCATTAAGCAAAGTGTTTGAGAAACTTATTTTAAATCAACTGCTGTCGCATTTCAACAGAAATAAACTGCTTGATAGCAATCAATTTGGTTTTACCAAAGGTCGATCAACCACTGACGCTGGTGCGGTACTCTAAAGCACATCTTTGACGCTTGGGAAAAAGCTCAAGATGCTGTTGGAATTTTCTGTGATCTGTCCAAGGCATTTGATTGCGTAGATCACGAAAATTTAAAACGAAAATTAAGCCACTACGGGATAAAAGCCGGTGCCCTCGACTTAGTCTCATCATATCTGTCGGATAGGACTCAGAGAGTAGTTATTAATGGAACTCATTCGGCGGGGTCCCCGGTAGCCCTCGGAGTGCCTCAAGGTTCAATTCTTGGTCCCTTCCTCTTTTTAGTATATATTAATGACCTACCCACTCTTGTTAAAGGCAGACATGATATAGTGTTATTTGCGGATGACACTTCTCTTATATTCAAAGTGGACAGGAAGGAAAATAGCTTCGACAGTATTAATGATGCCCTATCAACTATAGTTAACTGGTTTACGGCAAACAATCTACTTTTGAACGCCAAGAAAACCAAATGCATCAAGTTTGCGTTACCTAACGTCAAGCAGATAAATAACAGCAAAATCCAAATAAAAGGTGATACGCTGGAGTTTGAAGACCAAACTGTTTTCCTGGGAGTCACTTTAGACTCAAAACTGCAATGGCACGCACATATTGCTACTTTAGCTAACAAACTTAGTTCAGCTGCCTACGCAGTAAGGAGAATCAGACAGCTAACAAACGTAGAGACGGCCAGGCTGGTATACTTTGGTTACTTCCATAGTGTTATGTCGTATGGAATTCTGTTATGGGGTAAAGCCGCAGATATTCAGACGATATTTGTGCTGCAAAAGCGAGCTGTACGTTCCATATATGGACTGGGCGCTCGAGCTTCCCTAAGAGAGAAATTCAAAGAGGTGAACATTCTTACCGTTGCCTCTCAGTACATACTTGAGAATATTATGTATGCTAGGAAAAACATCCATGAATACAAGCTTAACAGTGATATCCATAACTATAACACTAGAAACAAACATAAACTTGCCGTGCCCTTCCACCGTCTCCGTAAGGTTAGTACGTCTTTCGTTGGGAACTGTACACGTTTTTATAACAAAATCCCCATTGATGTAGTGAACTTGCCACTCGGCAAATTTAAGTCACATGTTAAGCGCTGTTTGCTAGGTAAAGCTTACTATACGGTAAATGATTTTATAAATGATAAAAATGCCTTTAAGCCAGTAGCTTGATTATGGTAGCAGAAGTTTGTAATACAACCGTACTAGTATCCAGTAAAAATGACACAGCGTAATTTTTCTCATGTGATTGTATTGTATCATTAGTTATGTTAGTAGGACGCTTAGAGACCTTATACACCTCTAAGATTTTTGTTTTCATTATATAGCGTAGTTATATAAAATTTATTTAAAGTATGATAGTACACTGACCCTTAGAGACCTTTACATCTCTAAGTCACGTTGAGCATGTAATTAGTTATGTATAGCTATACTAGGCATTGTTGCCCTCTTTAATGTCACCTACAAGCTTAATGTCGTGTTTCACTGTGTCGATTTTTCTTTTGTCAATTTGCTGTTAGCTTGAACATGTCATGCTCGCTTAAAAGTCTTTGCTTACGGTGGCGTGTTGATCGGGTCGCCACCTTCCCGAATGGAGGTTGAGGGAGGCGATGGCTGAGATACGCGTCATACTCGTGAACGGGTGCTGTTTGTGGAGACTGGTCTGTTCAAGCTTACCTGGGCCACATGTTTTGTTAGATTATTTAACTTTACTTTTGAGCGGATTGCGAGACACTACATTCGGTTCTTGTAAGAATTAAACTTAAGTAAGTAATGTCTTAAGGATGACACTAGAGACCATCACGTTGTCGTTTAATTTAGTTAATTTTAGCTTTTGGACACTTAGAGACTTTATACATCTCTGAGATTTTGATTATATTTTATTTTAAAATAGACTCCTTACTTTAATGACCTTGTTGTCGTTTGATTAAGTTAATGTTAGTTTTTGGACACTTAGAGACCTTATACATCTCTGAGATTTTGATTATATTTTTAAACTTAATTTGTAACCTTGATTGGCCCTTATTTGTAAACTTGATTTGTTCTTTAATGATTGACAACTAGAGACTTGTACATCTCTTGAAATGTGTAATTTAGCTGTTCATTTTCTGTATTTTTTATTTTTTTTGTATTATTTGACAAAGGTTTTTACTTTTAAATATTTTAATTTTATAAAATTTGACTCTTGGAGACGCTATACATCTCCATGGATTATTTGATTAAGTATAATATTTTTACTTGTAATATTCAGTCTTTTACAACTATTGAAGTATTATAGATTTCTTTTATCTTTGTATCTGTTTGCACTTTCTTTATGTATTGATTATAGTTAGTAATAATATGACATTTAGAGACTTTATACATCTCTAATTCTATATCAGTGTATAGCTACTTTGCTTATGATTAATATTTTTAGTTAATATTTCTATTAATTTCATTTGTTTAACTTTAATGAATACTCTGTAATGTTGACATGTAAAAGTGCCCCCGTGGCCTATTTGCTGAATAAATGATTTTGTATTTTTGTATTTTGTATTTTGACATTTCTAGTGCAAGTTAATTGTTTTGATGTTAATTAATGTCCCTTAAAAAATCCGTGACTAATTTGGTAACACTTTATACTTAAAATAAGATAATTATCCTCAATTTAACCCCCTTATGGGACGAATATCTAAAAACTCTGAAATTACTTTTCACCTATTTTTATTACTTATATTTTCAACAAGTTTCAAGTTCCTAATTCAAAATAAAAATTTGATCCCCATACAAACTTTCATCCCTTTTTAAGACCCTTAGTCCGATTTCACGTTATCCGATTCGATATCGGATGTCGGAAGGATTTCAATGGAAAAAATCCAAGATGGCGCCTGTAATGTATGGGATAACGGTCCGACATCCGATATCGGATCGGATAATGTGAAAACGGCCTAAACCGTCGCAAAATGGCATTTAATGTATGAAGAATTTGAACAACACTTGCAAAAGGTTACTTAGTACAACCAAAAAAATTTTTCTTGATTGTTTGTTTCATTGTCAGTTTGTCGCAAGTATAATTTTAATTTTTGTTACTGGTAAATTACTATCACCATATGTTGTCTGAAATAAACGGATTTATTATTATTATTATATTTTAAAGTATACAAAAACGTCAAAATCTCACGGCAGAGGCACGGAACTAGTACATAAATTCGTAGATTGTTAAGGGGCTCCACACGGTTTTCATCGGTTTTTGACAAGTTTTGAGTTGAAACTCCTAAATTTGCACTACAGATAGAATACAGTTATAAGACCGACGGTCATCGGTTTTTCGATCTTTAATCTCTATTCGTAAGAGCCATATTTTGAAAAAAAAAAAAAAAAAAAAAGAATTCTTTATGAATTTTTTAAAGATGGTTAAAACACTTTTATCGAAAATTGATTTTAGTGAAGGGTTACATCCGTGAAATCGACATGTTTGGATTTTCTAAAAACCTTTTCTAAAGACCTTTGGTTTTTCTAAAAATTCGAGAGAAATTTTAATTTTAAACTCATTAAAACAAAAGTAAAAAACCAGTTTTGGGTGATTTTTGAAAGTGTAAATTTTCCCGTCCTAGGGAAAAAAGTACCCGTAACATTGAAATAAATCATCAAACTATTTTTTTATCATTATAGTACCACATAATCTAACTGGGGCATGAATGCATTTTTATTTAAGGTTAGTAGAATTAACTTTAAAAAAAATCAAACACCTGAAACATCATTACCCTGGTGCGTCCATTCGTCTTATTGTGAGTAAACTACTTCAAAAAAATAAGTCAGGAATTTAAATCAACTATTACTTTTAAGTTAAATCGTTACAGCATTAGTTTATGATTTCAATAAAAAAATGGTTCCTGTTTTTACTGTATTTTCTTGAGCATCTGTAATGAAAGGTTTGTCCGGAGCTTAGCTATCATTCCCTTGGTGCCTCACTAAACAACGTGCATACCCCTACTTAAACACTTTTCAAGGCTTTGAGCCCACCGTGCCTAATAAGCGTCCGTAGCGCTCCCGACACCGCGGGGAGGGGACATGACAAGTCGTAGGAGTTCTGAGCTATGAAGGTAAATATATCATTTCCCTGGCTGTGGGTCACTGTGATTATCATTAATTCATTACCCTATAAAATTTGCTAATATAAAATTGCTATAAAATTTATACTTGCAATAAGCTTAGCGTCTTTAGTGATAATAATAGCATATGGATGACTGCATGTATTGATATCTTCATATTAATTACAGTTTCTAAAAAATCGACAAAAAACATACTTTTTCTCATTCCCCTGGTTCTCATTCTCTTGGATTTTAAACAGGGTAATGATAATCTTCCTAAGCTTTTTGGACTAAATTAATTGAAAGTGATGCCTATTCGATAAATATACTTATGGTTAAATATAAATTCATATTTTATTACAACTATAAAGAAATTTGTTTAAAAAAATACGCCAAGGGAATGACATCAAGAATCGAATTATCAGGAATGACCCTTTTTCACCCTAAGATTGTTCAACTTTGATGCCAAATATCACAGAAACAATGAGCTGTGAAGTAATTTTGAGATACTTACTATTTATTTTGTTTAAAGACGATGCTGTTAATATGATGGCTTTAGAAACTATCATAACATCAATGGATTCAAATCGAAGGTCATTGGCGCAGGGAACGCCCTTAACCAAGGAATACATCCCTCCATTGCAGTCGAGGTAGCCTTACACAGAGTTTCAAGAAGGCTTGTGTTGTGGGTAAGAGTTCATATAAATACTTATATACATAGAGTGTGAATGGTGCCCGGGACCGCGGCGCAGCAGGCAGGGTCACTCAAATATGTACTTAAAATTCATAATTCTGCGGAGAACTCTGTTTTCCTTAATAACACAAGCAAAATTACTAACAGTTTTAATGAAGGTAGGTAGGTGTCAGTTTCACATCATTTACTTTACCTATTATTTCTTTTATCTACTGCAAAAGATTGCCAGAGATCATTTTTGTTTTTTTTTTTTCAATCTAAATACCGTGGTTTAATGTGTATGCCTCATTAGTAGGTACTTACATAATTATGTTATTTATCGCATGACTAAGAATATGAATTATAAATATATCTAAAAACATTTTTGAAGATTTTAGGAATGGTTATAAATATTATACTTAATTCAAAATGTAACACTCTACGTTTGTTTCACACTAATTAGCCTAGCTGGTTAATTTACTTTTAATAATATTGATACGATATTTAGTTGAACTTACGAAATTAAAACAAATTACTTTTCGAAACAACTTTCGAATTACAGCCAATTACTAAAAGTTTCAAGACAGCTATTGGCGATAAGTCTACTTAAAAACTAAACGAAGTTTTGTTTCGACAAGTTAATATCACGATCAACAACATTATTTTGTAATTTTGCTGAAGTAATTCACTTTCACTCGAATTAATAAAAAACAGGTGAGACAAAGAAACGTTTCGGTTTAATAAATTGAGTTACGGCCTAACCGCGTAAGGGATAATCTAAAGAAAAGTCAGAAAAGTGAACAAGCTTGGCAAGGTTTACGCAAATTTTACACGAAAATTTTCTTAACTTACCAAGTTGGTATTATTACGAAAACAGGGGCAGAGTTCGACTTTATCCAGCGCGCCTTGGAGATGTTAAATTTGATGATAACAATTTATGGTGTAAAGTTACGTTGTGCTGTTTATATCTGACTTCCTTCATGGGGGCAAGCATTTGCGCGGGTGTGTGATAAAGCGTCGATAGACTCACCGTGCTTCCCGGTGGTAGCTGCCGCGAGGGCGGTGCTAAGTACCAAGAGGTGCAGCAGCATGCTCCGTCCCCCCTTTCCGGGCGCGCATCGAGCTGAAAGCGCACCGCTGACACCGAACACTGAAACAAAATTAATACCCGTCCATTAAAACATGCCTCCCATCCCACCAAGATTATAACAGTTCCAATGTTTAAGCGATCTGAGAAATGACTCAAATTGGACAGTTGTTAATAGGTTCCCACGCCTTCTCCGTTGTGAAATCGTAAAACTGTAGCGGAGTAAAACCAGAAACAAGTTTCGCGTTGCGAAATAAAATATAATTCCGCCGAGGAACCGGAAGCGGTTTGAATAACAACTCTTTAATTGAAAGTTTAGCAATTTGCTGTACCCTCTCGAATGGACCCGAAGGCGCGAGGGGCAACTTTCATCCACCGCGTTTCAAAATTGAACGTAGGCAGATGCGCTTAATTACCGGCCCAGATGCTTGCCTCGCCCCGCGCCGCGCTCATCTCGGAATGAACCTCCACCTTAGACCCCGCCGACGATATTTGCCCGCTTAGATGCCTCCAAATGCTTTTTTCAGACTTTAATTCTCCGCTCTGTTATTAGTAAAATTGCAAAAACTAATTACGAAATGAGCAGCAAAGTACTTGAATATTAAATCGGCAAATTTATCATTATAATGTAACAAATGTAACTCTCTAACATAAATTTTACTGTATTTTTGCAAAATGTAGTCTACGTGAGTCTACTTAGGTACATAATTATATTTCTGATCTGTATGATTTTGTTTACAATATTGGGACTTTATTTGTATACCGTTGATAACATTCGCGAGTATCATTGTACCTGCCTATTGAACGGAATTTGATCTTTGGAAACCTGAAGAGAGGTTGAGTTTTCCAATATCGTGCCACTAAGTACCCTCTTCGCTGAGATACGTGATATAATATGAGTCGTAGGCAAATAGAGAGATAGCTGGCATAAAGACGTCGTTTCGAAGGTCTGTTGCGGGGCCGAGCCGGGGAAGTGAGGCGTACAGTGTCACGCGAGTGAATCAAAATTCCCTTTACATTTTATCTAACTGCAAGGGCGGTCGAGTTTATGTTCCTCGCCCTACTTGATTTAGTTTTGATGACAGAGGGGAGCGGCTTTTAGATAAATGATTTCGAACCGCCTCATACCCGTCGACACTGAGAAGTAATTTCGAGTACGGATTTGCAACAATGTTTTAGTTTATAGGTTCTCGATGCCTGTTGGATTTAATGCAGCGTTTATAAGAAAAGTAATGAAATGGATTTCGTCGATAAGGGATGGGTAAGTGGATTAGATAGTATTGCTTAGACAGGGGAAAAGGGAAGTTAGGTAAATATTAGTAGTAGAACAAATGCTGTTAGTCTATTGTTAGTTAATATAAATAAAATTATTCCAATGAGATAACAAGAGTGCATGGTGCAGTTAAAGAACTACATTATTTTCCCTGAGTCTGCAGGTACTAGCTGTATTAAGTACCTACATCGGTTAAGCTCAGTCTGTTATTTATACCTTTACTTTTAGGTCAAAACAGTAAAACTCATGCATGGGCAAAACATAACTGATTGTAAAGACTCCGAGTATTGCAGTTTGCACTGACTTATGGCTTACGGCCCTGACATGCTTAATACTGATACTGTTGTCATGGGCAAAACACATTCACATATTTATAGTCAATGACAAAAAACAACATTTCAAAGATTTTTTTTTTACATTTGAAAGTAACTGAATAATAACTGATGTGGTAGTGGGCAACAACCCTTCCAATTATACTTCCATGTAAGTTACAAACGTAACTAATTTTAATGTAGAATGGGTGACTGTACGCTAAGATGTACATCTGATTAGTTAAGGGGTGCTTGGTCCCTTTCTCACATATACATAAGTCAACATGACAGATAAGGACAGCGTTTTTTTTGGCTAATTCAGGTTTTTAAAGCGTTAATGAAAAGCGCCATTAGTAATTGATAAGATATTATTATCTATTAACACTAGTATAAGTCTTTTAATATAATTTAAGGTACTAACTTTGAAAATGAGTGCTTCATTTCGCCGTTAAACATAAGTTTGGCGAAAAAACTAGAAACTGTATAACTGTAATCTTTGTTTTCAATAAATTAAAAAAAAAGAAATTACTACATCAATAAGCTTTCGTTTTAAATATTATTCTTTTTTCAAAAATCGACCATATTCATATTCATTATAAAGAGCAGTTTTCAATACAAAAATACTGGTATCATTCAGTGATAAAATGCAGTAACTAGCATAGGTGGCCAGTTGTGTGGCCAGTTACTGAACAGATACTATTTGTTTTACGAAACCTGTAAAACAAATAGTATCCGTTATATTATGTCGATAATCATATACGCTATGCCAAAAAGACGAAAATATGATAAAGCAATAGAATGATGGTTCTTGTCGGGCAGCTGCTAAACGATTTGGGGTACCAAGAAGTAGTATCCAGTTTAGGCTTCACAATCCTACATTAAAATTCAATTCAAGACATATGTAATTTTATTATAGAATCAGCCAGACGTGGGTTTCCCCTAAAAAAGGGAGACGTACAAACTTGTATCGAAGATTTTTTGAAGGTGAATCCCAGAACAAACCCATTTCGTAATGGTAAACCGGGAGAAGTATGGTTTAAGGGCTTTTATATAACGTCATCCTATTTTATCAACCCGAACTTCCGAAGGAGTGACGAATACTAGCGCCTGTGTTTTAGAGAAATGGTTCAATGAAATTAGGCAACATTTTAAATAAGAAAAACTAATAGGTACAAGTGATTCAGGATCCTCGAAGAGTGTTTAATGAAACAGGTTTTAACCTTTGCCCAAAAACAGAGAAAACACGACCAAAAAGAAGACACGCCAGATGAAGTTTGCGACGGTGGAGCATTAGAATGCTATGATCATTCAAAAACGGAGTGACGTAGGCTCTTTGTGGGATATTGAAGCAGAAACGAGCACACGCATTCTGCACCCGTTGAATAAATCGTTTCATTTTTTTCCCTATGTCATAAGTGCTACAAGGAAAGCAACACAGGCCCAACGGACGTTAATGACAATTGATCGGTTTATATCACTTTTTAAAGAAGCCAAAGAACATGGTTTTTAGCTAGGCCTTGACAAAGTAACGATGCTAAAGTAAATATAGTATAAAATGGTATTGTGTGTTAGTAGATATTTTGTCTAAAATACTCGGTTCTTGATACCTCTGCATTCAGCTGCGGAAGCCTTTAGCAGAAACAAAAAGTAAAAGTCTTGACTGATTTCAAAAACCTTCAACGTACCCTCAACAAGCTAATACAGTAGCAAGGTAACTAGACAAAGGCTCTCCAAACAACAAAGTTCGAACATTCTATTGTACAATAAAACTCAAGATTTCGATGACACGAGATACGTACGTATGTAAGGGTACCTAGCCGACATCACAATCGGTTACTCTCCGTAAGCGTATCGTAGCTATCTCTCCCTATCGCTCTTTGTAGTGACGCGACAGAGCCAGACTGCGCTTCGATCGACACGTAGCGTCAAAGTTTGTCTCTTTGGCTAGGCCGGAAGGTCCCCTTTCCTGAAGCTAACCGCACATACTCGTAGCTTAAGCGAACCGTAATGAAGATTAATGACGATGAAACACATATTTGTTACTGCAGACACTATTACCCATACTAAATGCCACACTTAATGTGTGACTGCAAATTGTTTTAAGAAAATATTGGCTTTTAATTGAACTCGTTAACGTTGCGACTTAACATTATCATTTATTTTATAGACCAGTGCCGATGAATGTGTTTCAATATAAGTAATCGGTAAAAAAGTTTATTTTGCTGATCTTGTTAATATTTAATACTAGCTTTTTGCCGCGGCTTGGCTCGCGTTAGAAAGAGACAAAAAGTAGCCTATGTCACTCTCCATCCCTTCAGCTATCTCCACTTAAAAAATCACGTCAATCCGTCGCTCCGTTTTGCCGTGAAAGGCGCACAAACAAACAGACACATACATTTTTCCCATTTATAATATTAGTATGGATAAAGCATTTTAAAGTATTTTCTACAACACCCCACTCAAAATTCAGAACTTAAGATTTATATCAACCCCTTATTTGCTTAGAGTGGCACTGAATTTTGAGGAGTTTAATGTGAAAAAATGAATTTATTTTCCGCTATGGATGAATGAATTTGGAATTACTATACAAGTATACATAATAGCACAGATCAAATAATACTATAATAGTAACTATAGCAGTTCTATATTCATTCATGCATGACATAAATTAGTAAATTTAAAATTAAAATTTCCAAAAACACCGAATTTGTTTACCTTTCATTTGTCTAAACTACCCTTATATAGAGGTTGGAGTTTCTATATTACAGTAAAACTTTCATGCCCTTTACATTAAACCGGCGGGATTTTATGTTGGTAGTAAAAAACATTAAATTACAATAAATTCATCATACTTATCTTATCGTAAGTGAAATACCTATAAAAGAACAACATCTAAACATTATATGAAAAACCCACTAGCCTTAATGGAGAAGGACAACAATACAAAGTTACATCAACCAAGAATTTGTATTCTTACGGCGTTCTTACACGAAACCAACAAAGTCATAGCGAATTATAGCTGGTGCCATCAAGTAAGTCACCCAGTTTTATCAAATCTAACCTTTGGTAACAAGACATTACGAGCGAAGACACGCGTCTTCATGAATGTCACAAACTAACGCTGATATCGCTAGAACACATGAAGGATCTCCTTAGGATATAGTGCATTTCTCTCGTGTTTGCCCGTTGCTGTATCAGAGCGAGTGAGACGCAACATAACCGAATGACATCTTTAAGATATCGTTCTGATGTCTTCGTATTTTTGAATCGGCCTGTATATCCTTACCCTCGGAAGTGTCGCGTGGCCCTTTGTACCCGTAACAGCCGTAATCGAGTGCCCAGTCCGCGACTAACGACTGCTTGATTAGAAGTAAGCATTAACGATAGCGATTGGAACTAAAGCTTAAGTATGCGACGGGACTTTTGGGATTAAGTATTCAAGTAGTATATTTGCATTCCAGTTATGTATCAGGTTGTTTATGTTGTACGTCTATGATACGTTAATAATCCTTACGCGTACTGGTTTATCGATACCTCCTAAGTATATTGAGGCAAGTGCAAAATAATGATTTTGCAGGAGAGCAGATCAAAGGTATACCTCTAAACTGAGAGAAAATACAACCAGTGTTCATGTTCGTTCAACAAGTTTTTTGGTTAAAATAGCGCCTACGTTCTCTTTGGTTCAAACAACAAGCTACTTGTCATTTGAATCGGCAATATATTTGAATCAACAAGTCGATTTTATAAAAACAACCTGACACATATTGTTTTAAACATACGTTTGGCTGATTCAAACGGATAAACCGCAACAAGTCGAACTTGTTAAATTCACAATGCAAATTTCTCTGTGTAGGTATCGGAACATAAACTAGTTTGTGATATGTACACATACCTTTATAAATAATAAATAAATATTATAGGACATTCTTATACAGATTGACTGAGTCCCACGGTAAGCTCAAGAAGGCTTGTGTTGTGGGTACTCAGACAACGATATATTTAATGTACAAATGCTTTTATATGCATAGAAAACATCCATGATTCAGGAACAAATATCTGTGCTCATCACAAATGCCCTTACCGAGATTCGAACCCGGGACCGCGGCATAACAGGCAGGGTCACCAACCGCTAGTCCAGACCGGTCGTCAAATGACATGACATTCCAAATACATACATTTCTTTATCAATTTCAATTAGTCTGTGTTCTATTTCTGGATCTTTTAATAGGTAAGACTGTTTTAGTAAGTTGCTCTAGTAGCACGCCTAACGAAGACATTTAACTGTCCGTCGGCGGAAATAATTCGTGTATAGGCGAATTTTGGCATAGTTGTAGGGAATGGTGTTCTTATCCACATGCTCAAAGTACTGATGGGTAGGGGAGGAGCTAACGGGTGGAGGGGGGTGTAAAGGTCCCTTTTTTTAGTTTTTCGCGAATAACTCTTAAACTGTGGCACATAGCAAAAAATGTTCCGAAACACAAGTAATCTACATAAAATTCTCTACAAAAAAGTCTTATACACTTTTTATCTGGGACCAATCGTTCATGAGATATGGAAGGGAAAAGATGGACAATAAAGGAATAAACTCATTTGTTTATGAACTATACGTTTATTCTTATAGAGACGCGGTAGCGTGTCAAGCCAGGTTCAAGTAACAAAAGTAGCAAGCAGCACCGTGTGTAATATTACACGAACCGTTTGGAGCCACATTTGACCCCCTTCTAACTCAAAAACTATTTCACATAAACGTGTTATAATGCAACGTAAAAAGAAACCAACGCGCGTAGTAAAAGTATGAGCTATAAGCGCTCCTCAATAAGCCCGGTACTAACAGCCCGCCTTAGTGCGTTTTCACATTATCCGATCCGATATCGGATGTCGGAAGGATTTCAAAGGCAAAAATCCAAGACGGCGCCTTAAATGTACGGGATATCGGTCCTACTTCCGATATCGGATCGGATAATGTGAAAACGCACTTCCCCGCGCGCGCGCGCAGCCCTTTATAAGCTACCGCGCGGCCGGCGCTCGCTCATCCCAGTCGTCCTCAAAACGTCGACGTAAGACCGCCCCACAAGGATGGGGTGCGACCAGATACAGCCCTCACAGCGCCCAGCGCGGAAGGGGCTACTCACACCCCAGCAGGGGTGTTGAACGACATTACAGCAGCGCTCGCTCAGTTTGTCTCGCGCAGCGATCCGATCACATTGTAGCTGACTTGACGAGCAAAGCATCACGACCGCCCGGTATTGCTTTGATGGGATAAATTCATAAATAAAATTCCTAACTATCTTCCGTCTCTACTTCGATGGGAGCTCCGTTAGTGCATGCTCCCGAGCATACACCACAGACACTGGAGTAGGCAATTCCTGCTTTTCGGCAGCCGCATCGCACCCCACACCCAGTCTTGCATCGGCAAAATATAGTTTTGAGAATGGAGTCAGGTGCCACTGGGTCGTTGGTTGTCACTGGCTTTAATATGCCATCGCCTCTTCTAGTTCATCCCCATTCAGTAGGTGGTAAATAAATTGTACGTTAAATACAAAAATATTTGTACGCCTTTTTTTTCGGATTCAATAAGTAAAATTTTCCTAAAATAGAGGTAAGTTTAGCACGTGTATTCATTATTCAAGCAGGCGTACAAATATTTTGTATTTAACGTACAATTTATTTACCACCTACTGAATGGGGATGAACTAGAAGAGGCGAGGGCATATTAAAGCCAGTGACAACCAACGACCCAGTGGCACCTGACTCCATTCTCAAAACTATATTTTGCCGATGCAAGACTGGGTGTGGGGTGCGATGCGGCTGCCGAAAAGCAGGAATTGCCTGCTCCAGTGTCTGTGGTGTATGCTCGGGAGCATGCACTAACGGAGCTCCCATCGAAGTAGAGACGGAAGATAGTTAGGAATTTTATTTATGAATTTATCCCATCAAAGCAATACCGGGCGGTCGTGATGCTTTGCTCGTCAAGTCAGCTACAATGTGATCGGATCGCTGCGCGAGACAAACTGAGCGAGCGCTGCTGTAATGTCGTTCAACACCCCTGCTGGGGTGTGAGTAGCCCCTTCCGCGCTGGGCGCTGTGAGGGCTGTATCTGGTCGCGCCCCATCCTTGTGGGGTGGTCTTACGTCGACGTTTTGAGGACGACTGGGATGAGCGAGCGCCGGCCGCGCGGTAGCTTATAAAGGGCTGCGCGCGCACGCGGGGTAAGTGCGTTTTCACATTATCCGATCCCATATCGGAAGTAGGACCGATATCCCGTACATTTAAGGCGCCGTCTTGGATTTTTGTCTTTGAAATCCTTCCGACATCCGATATCGGATCGGATAATGTGAAAACGCACTAAGGCGGGCTGCTAGTACCGGGCTTATTGAGGAGCGCTTATAGCTCATACTTTTACTACGCGCGTTGGTTTTTTTTTACGTTGCATTATAACACGTTTATGTGAAATAGTTTTTGAGTTAGAAGGGGGTCAAATGTGGCTCCAAGCGGTTCGTGTAATATTACACACGGTGCTGCTTGCTACTTTTGTTACTTGAACCTGGCTTGACACGCTACCGCGTCTCTATAAGAATAAACGTATTGTTCTTAAACAAATGAGTTTATTCCTTTATTGTCCATCTTTTCCCTTCCATATCTCTTGAACGATTGGTCCCAGATAAAAAGTGTATAAGACTTTTTTGTAGATAATTTTATGAAGATTACTTGTGTTTCAGAACATTTTTTGCTATGTGCCACAGTTTAAGAGTTATTCGCGAAAAACTAAAAAAAGGGACCTTTACACCCCCCTCCACCCGTTAGCTCCTCCCCTACCCATCAGTACTTTGAGTATGTGAATAAGAACACCATTCCCTACAACTATGCCAAAATTCGCCTATACACGAATTATTTCCCGCGAGATAGGCTTCATTGAGTGTGCTTACAATAAGTAATTTTGTTAGTCGAATGACCCTTTCACCCACGCTTTTTCATTGGTAGGTATTTATTGGCGAGAAATTGTCTGGTCTGTAAATAAATGTTTCTTCAAACAAAAAAGTCCCTTTGATACTGACCTTTCCGATCTAAATCGTACTTATGTATATAGAGCAATCCTCATCCTTCACATCATACATAGTTTGAGTCATTGAAATTTAAAACAAATTACTTTCATTCATTAATATTTTCAGCACAACCTTAGTCTATCCAACTTGCAAAAAATTAAATCATATACGAGCAATTATTGTATATTTATTTATTTATATATACCGGCAATTTTGAAAACAGCTGTAACAACTTCTCTGAAAATTTTATGCGAGGGTTTCCGGGGGTGAAAAATCGATCTAGCTTAGTCTTAGGTCCCAAAAAACGCGAATTTTCGAGCTTTCAAACTCCGAGCGTAGCTTGGTCGCCCAGGTACCTACTATGTCTTTAATTAAGCACACTGGGAAAAACGAGATTATAGTTATAAATAATGTTTGAATCATACGGTTGGTCAGCATTTTGTTTATCTATAAAGTTTATCTTTAGCTGAATAAGATTTATAGTGCAACTAAAACCATTTTGTCTCGAGATCTACGTGTGCAATAACTATGTAAATACGAGTAGCGAGCACGTTAGCATAAGTTTCTTGGTTATCAATCAGCATGTACGTTGGTTGAGAGATTTCTCAATGTACCTGAGCATTTGCTGTTGCTTCGTTTCTGCTAATGGAATATAATTCTGTATTGCCTGAAGCTTGATGGAAAGGACTGTAAATTACATTGGCGCGTTTATGTGTGTGTATATTAGAGTATTTACTTTTGTATGATTTAATATTATGAATATTCAGTTTTTGATCGTAATAAGCTGGTTAATAAGTATATGCCATTTCAAATACGAAGGCCCGATAGTACTTGAGATGATCATCAGCGTTAATTATGAGATTAGTAAAAACAAAAGATACCCGTACACAACGACCTGTACGAATTTGAGGTGATAGATAATAGATAACCAAAGGTAAACATTATTAGTTATTTTGTTGTTTCAAGTATTATCGGCCCTTCGTATTTGAAATGGATTAAACGTACCTTGGATATAATACGTCCTCTATAATGAATAATTGTGCAGAATTATTTTATTTCTAGGTACCAGCAGAGCTCCTATCAATCAAAACTATTAAGAAGTTCAAAAAGACCGTTTTGTTGAAATCAAAACTGGAAAACACTTTCTCTCGCCCTAATGCTAATAAAACATCAGCACACCAGCTGGTACCTGATTACCTTCCTTTCATTTGACGCCATTATGAATAAACATCAAACAGAGGTAAATGAAATGTTGCACAGATAGTTTAATAGCTCAAATTAGTTAGTGATAACAAGCGTAGTAATAGTGTACTAATTACTGCTTTGAGCAGGGTCTAATTTACGGCAATGTTTTGCACTTCATCAGAGCTCAGAACCTACATTAATTTCGACTCAATTCTAACTACAACTAAGCGAGAATCCACGAAGCGTGTTTGTTATAAATGCGAAATTAATTCAAAACGGTCAGCTATAAATCTCAAGAGATTTGGGGTAATAAAACAAAAAAATGAGATTTACCAATTTGATAAAACAAAAAGTTTGGCAAGTGCCCCTTAGGACAGGTCGTAAACCAACCATGGTTTCGCCTGTTTTTGGAGCTGGTATCTGATTTGATGGTCCAGTTTCTTGTGAGCTAGAAAGCCCTTGTAATTGTTATACTGACGTACACTTTGCAAAAGAAATTAATTTTGACTAGCAATTTTTTTTACATTTCATTCATCTCATGGAGCTGTATATTTGCCACCCACGCGACCACGTGCCCGCCGTTTCAACTTTTCATGCCTGTGGCGTTTTCACTGCTTTGAAACTAATGTATTTAAGTATAATTATAATGATCGAAACTTTTTCATTTACAAACTTATACATATAAGTACCAACTTCATTTAAATAAGGTGTCACACAGTTTTAATATCTATCATTTATAATTAAAATTAGGAAATTTTTACCTCAGTCCCTAGTGTAATTTTTTCAGAAAATTTTGAAAATATCTTACAAAATGATGTTTTAGCCTAATTTGTACTACATTGTATACGAGTATTCTCATCATAGGCGGCACGACCTGTTGTCAATCAAACATAGAGCAAACTTTTGAAAAACATATTCCACCATTTTTTATATAATTGTTTAAATATATAGGTATACGTAAAAAGATAGACACGGAAAATACTGTCACCATTCTGGCGCGCTCGAGGGCCATTTCATGGAACTTTACTCGAGCAGCATATTTTAATAATTTCTCTAAAAAGCCACTACTACAGTCGTTTTAATAGAAACTTATAGCTAGCAGTTAGACTGTTCAGAATTAGGAAGGTAATTGAAAGCAACGACTTCGCCAATCCAAACTTACACTTATATAATTAGGATAACTGAAGGATGTCATTTGGATATCGTGCATTTCGCTCTTGCTTGCCAGTAGCTGTATCGACGCGCACGGGCGGTATACTCTTGGGTCGACACGTTCGTTTTTCATCACGTTCCTAAAGTCTGATTCTGCTTTCGTCAGCCATTCTTCGTCGATGGTCTTTCTCAACTACGGTGTTCATCTTTATCTTAATCCGTCTCGTTCTTTACTCGTCATAATCTTCTTTCGGCATGTTCGCTGTTTTTCGTGTTGTTTCGTAGCCTCAGGCACTACCAACTTAGAATATGGTCAAATACGAAATGACAAAAAACGATTTTCCTAGAAAGTGTTTATAAAGTTCTACTTTTGTGATTTTTTTCATATTTTTTAAACATATGGTTCAAAAGTTAGAGGGCCGGACACACTTTTTTTCCTTTAGGAGCGATTATTTCCGAAAATATGAATATTATCAAAAAACGATTTTAGTAAACCCTTATTCATTTTTAAATACCTATCCAACAATATATCACACGTTAGGATTGCAATGAAAAAAAAAGTCACTCCCCACTTTACGTGTATGTGTAGGGGGGGGGGGTACCCTAATAAAACATTTTTTTCCACTTTTTATTTTGGCACTTTGTCGGCGTGATTGATATACATATTGGTACCAAATTTCAGCTTTCTAGTGCTAACGGTCACTGAGATTATCCGCGGACGGACGGACGGACGGACAGACAGACATGGCGAAACTATAAGGGTTCCTAGTTGACTAAATGTATGATGTTCAGAACTACGTCTAGGAATAGCAAATCATGGTCCGCATCCCATGGTGGCAGTCATGTAGAGAACATTTTATCCGTCTCAAAATTCTTACAGTACCCTGTCTTTACATTCTAGTGTTACTAACTGGTGTCGTAAAACACTTAAATAGATACGAGACAGAGGAAAAAAGAATCTCTAGAATGAACACACGTAGGAAGGACTTGGATAACCTGATAGCACCAAAATTAAATGTTGTTCACCACAAAACTATACAACTGCCTCCCGACCGAGCTCAAGTCAATACACGATGTGACCAATTTTAAATGCCGGTTAAGGGATTTATTGATTAGTAAATGCTATTACGACGTCAATGATTTTATTTGTAATTTTTAATGTATTTTTTAAATGTTCCTACTGTATACCAAAATTTGACTACCATAAGATTAATTAATATCCTAATACTGTATAATATAGTTAAATTGCATGTTAATTATAAGGTTGTAAGATATTCTAGTAATTAGAAAGTTTATTAATAGTATAATGTTACATTTCCGACATAATTGTAAAATTGTTATGGAATAAATATTATCTTATCTTATCTACTACGGAACCCTAAAAAGACCAACAGTTCATAATGGTCAAAGACGACGACTGCAGACTAAGATGACGAATGAAGAATGGCTGACGAAAGCAGAATCGGACTAATTTAGGAACGTGACGAAAAACAAACGTCGACCAAGAGTATACCGCACGGGCGAAACACACAATAACTGCATGACATCTTCGGACATCATTCCGATGTCAATGTACATTTGAATCGGCCGGTTGGAAGCTTTGGCCACGACTTGGAACGCATCCTTCGTATAGGTATGTTTTTAATGACCGTCTTCGCGACGCGCCCTCTCAACCGGTCCTCATAAAATTTTACGTAGACTACGTTTTGTAAAATAAAGTAACACCCCTGCCCATCCCTTCACGCTCCAACATAACAATGAATTCTAAGTACGAGCAGCTAGTTTTCATTAAATTCCATTTAAAAAAACAGTCAATTAAACAGTGGGGATTATTTCAGGGATTCATTTAAATGTTCCGAAACTGTTAGATACAAGTTACTCTTTAATCTAGGGATAGGAATGTATATGAAACTTTTACCGCAGTTTGACTATTTTATAACTAGGGAAATTCACAACCCCATTATCGTATTTCAGTAGTTGCTCGGAAGTCGTATTCATAAGCCGTCAAGTTCCTAATTGGGCCGGAGCATTGGCAAGTTTCGATTCATTCCTACTTACGCAAAAGAAACGAACTAAGATTTTCTTCGTTCAAAAATGACTTTTTCCAATCTCGCCCCTCTTTTGAATATATATAAGTACTTGTTTATAATAAGTACGCAGTATTCTAGGGCCATTTGCCCTGCCATAAACATGAATGGCGCCAAAACGTCTCTCTTATCTTGGGCATTTCTGGGAAGGGCGGAAGCGGGGCCCTAAAGGCGGTTTGCCGTTCTTCAAGTGTGGCCCTAAAGGATCTCGAAATAAGGGCCGAACAGATCCCTTTGAGGAAGAACTACGTTCTCGGGGTAAATGGATTGTGAAAGAGAAACTCGCCATCGATTCCGTTATTGATTTTTATTAACTTGATAGCACTCGGCTTTACCAAAGCCTTAATTTAAAACGTGAAGTAAATTGTGTCTGCGAAATGTTGTTTACTTTTGATCATGCCTATAATAGAAATTGGCTGTTTTCTAATATACTTACTATACTTACTAATATTATAAATGGAAAAGTGTGTGTATCTGTTTGTTTGTCCGTCTTTCACGGCAAAACGGAGCGACGAATTGACGTGATTTTTTAAGTGAAGATAGTTGAAGGGATGGAGAGTGACATAGGCTAGGTACTTCTAGCCTCTTTCTAACGCGAGCGAAACCGCGGGCAAAAGCTAGTTACTATAAATTACGATTAGTTTATCTAGTATAATTATTCATTAGATAATGTTGTACATGCCATTCTTTACCTAAATATAAGGTATGTAAGGTGCATTAAGGTAATTCCGAATGACAGAAATGCTCGGATAATTCCGAAAGGGAAATCTTGATATGATAGAAATAATGGTGATTTTTATGCGACTTTCATAATTAGACGACTTTCGGAATTACTCTAATGCACCTTACATACAAAACAATTATTTATTAATTTTATTTTGGATTTATATTCATAATTATTTTAAGGTGCTATTATTGCATTAAAGAGCACTCATAATTGTAACGACAGTAAAATTACTAAACTTATATTTTTTCAGCCTTGTCTTCATAAATAACATAACGGAATTGACGACCGGTCTGGCGCAGTCGGTAGTGACCCTGCCGGCTACGCCGCGGTCCCGGGTTCGAATCCCGGTAAGGGCATTTATTTGTGTGATGAGCACAGATATTTGTTCCTGAGTCATGGATGTTTTCTATGTATATAAGTATTTATATATTATATATATCGTTGTCTGAGTACCCACAACACAAGCCTTCTTGAGCTTACCGTGGGCCTCAGTCAATCTGTGTAAGAATGTCCTATAAAATTTATTTATTTATTTGTTTATAATTGTGTACTTTAATAAAAGAAGTAGATAGGAAACGGGCTACTCGAATTACTAATAACTGCAGACTTTTACTACATTAATAAATGAGAAAACTGAAAGCAGAGGGTAAAATTTAATAAAGTCCGCTTCTTGTTTGCATAGGTTAAACAATAATATTGTGTTTTCATATTATTAAGCGTCCAATGCCGTGTTGGAATAAAATATTTTGTTAATATTTTAATGATCATCTAAGAGCGTGTAAAACAAGTTTTAAAAAAATTGCACTTTGCGATGTTACGTAAATTATCGCTATAATATTTTTTAATGAAACAGCTTTCTATATAAATGAAAAACTTAAAAACCTGTATCAGATTCATCTTAAGTATATACTTAGTAATTTAAAAACTTAGTGCATTTTCAAAATCACCATAACGCGAATTATTAAGCTGTTTAAAAGTACACTTATACTACATCTCGGACACTGGCGATCAAATATATGAAAGAGGCGCGTTCCTACTGTTCCTAGCACACATTCTAAACTCGTGTAGGTGAACGCGTACCATGCTTGTATGAGTGAGATATAACAGGTCGATTGTTCGCGTTTTTGACAGGCGGTAACTGTCAGGTAACCGACAGGGGGTGGGCGGCAATTTTAGCGGGGAGCGGGAGTGGCCATACTGTACGATAGTACTCTTTATTATAGTGTGCTTATACACTTAGGCAAGCTAAATCTAATTCATGCTGACCCAAATGTGTCTAGAAAAAAAAATACTTAAATGTATCCATATCATTTTATCTGATTTCCGAGTAATGAGTTACTACCTACCTATATAATAGGTTTCTTCCCCGGAAAGCTCGTCAGTCATAAATATTAAAATAGGTATACTTCAAAACCACATAATTTTCCTGTAAGAATTAATTTGTACAAGTCGGGGTTCAATTCAATTCCGCCTCATCTAGAAAACATTCCAATAAGTGTAAAAGTTGTGATCTCATAATTACGTAGGAAACTTGCTTGTACCAAACATATTTTATACCATGCACAAAATAAAGCATCAGATAAGGATAAGAAAATCATGGACAGTACTTATTTTTAAATCCAATTTCTGTTTAATAACTTTAATAAGTCAGATAGAAATATATGTAAATGAGTTAACCTTGACGTCACTCAACTCGATTTCATATTAATTCCATTAGCAAATCGTTCAAATTTATTTTGACACTTCTTAAAAAGAAGCTAATTCGACTAGAAGGAAAGTACCCTATTATACCTCATAATATCAGGTGCCGTAGCCGAATGGCATTTCTGCGACGCGAAACGAAAACGAAACGCCGCGAAAGGTATTCTGGCTCTGTCGTGCCAATACGCAAGAGCGATAAAGATAGATATCTACGAGCGTTTCATTTCGTGAGCGTTTGTGCCATTCGGCTACGTACTCTGAAGCGTTTTAAGTTCAAACCGGCAAAGATGGCGTTCTCGCAATGACTACATATTCATGGGAAACTCGATGCGGCTAAGTCGGAATTCGTCACCCGTTTCACTTGCGGAACTTTGTTGCTCATGAATATTAAGCGGATAATGCAGTTATAATATACGCGGTGCCAATATTAATGTTGAATTTATGCTCACTTGGCTTCATTTTCGGTGTCTGATTTATGCAGTGAAGTTAAGACAAAGGGAAAACCCACCTGCTTAATTAAATGGAAGACGCTAATTTTTCGAAGCTTTGATAAATTCACTTTTAAACTTTTTTGGAAGTTTTGCTTAAATTTAGATGTAGATATACCTACGAATTATTATTGTCGACATAGCTGAACATAGCGATCAATTCTTGACGGAAAACTGTAGGTATAGTATAATAAGTATGTACTATGTAAAACAAAAACGGCTGGCTAAAGTTTTAGAGTCCATCATTCCAATGAAGAGGCACACTCAAAGGTACACAAAGGTACTCTTTTTAACCGACTTCAAAAAAGGAGGAGGTTCTCAATTCGACTAAATGTTTTTTTTTTTGTATGTATGTTACTCGATATCTCCGAGAATTGTGGACGGATGTTCAAAAATTTTTTTTTGATCGAACGGGTATAACCCCGAGATGGTTCCATTGGCACCAAGTCGGGGTCTGATTATGGGATCTTTGAGAAATCGAGGGAACTCTTCAAATGTTATAGGCACATGTAATGTTTTTAGTGTATTTTTCAAAGGTACACCAGTATTTACGCCTGATGGTAATAATTTTATGTGGCTGAGCTGATGATGGAAGGTCAAATCCTCAATGGTTAGGAGTTAAAGGATAATTCTTTCACTACTGTACATATATTCGGACTGATACATTTAATATCAATAGGAACCACTAAAAATCAACAAATAAATATACTTTTTAACAAAAAATAAAACCGCCTTCAAAAATAAGCGCGTTACAAAACACGTTATTTTTTGCTTTTTAGTTTCTAAAAAGCTAAAAATAATAAACCTTTGAATTCAGATTTCTTATCGTATTGCAATAATCTAAACATTCAAATTATAAACAAATCAATTATTTTTGGAGTCGGGGCCAGCCTGGGTATGGTTGGGTGGGGGCAAACAGGCAATAGCAAGGCGACGAACAGGTATTTTCATTTTAAATGTAATAATTTTGTAAAATGTTTCTTGACATTTTGTGATTGCATTTAATGATAGTTCACAATGAGTCCATTTCTTTACTTTTCTCCGTATCAATTTGTCCAACTAAATTATTGTTTAAATAAAATAAACACATATTACTGAGGCACTGGTCCCACTGCGAGCTAGTAAGCTATGAGCTATCAGCTATAAAAATGAACAAAAGATAAGCACTCCCTCGCAAATAAAAGAGACACGTCGATATTGATAGCTCACCGCTGCACGCTGGGCGAGTAACTATACGAGTGTCTCATTTATTTACACGGGAGTGATTATCTTTTGTTCATTTTTATAGCCGATAGCTCATAGTTTACTAGCTCGCGGTGCGATCAGTGCCTGAGCGTGATATTTATTGAAATGTATTATATCAACATATGTGAGTGTGTTTAGTAAAACGTCCCACTTTGTCGGTTACCATTGAGGCGAGACTTACTTGTATCTTCATATTAATAAACTGACAAAGCTGCTTTATAGCAATCGACAAAGTGGGACGTTTTCCCGTGCACTCTCACATATAAAACTTACAAAGTACAAAAATGATCCAAAACAAACAATAATAAAACAGAAAAATTGGTTATGATTTGTGAAAATTATTATTTTATATTTTGTATGTCGATAAATATGTACTTGAAATATGTACTTTGTATGTTGAAATATGTAAGTGTAATAAATATAATATTCTTTCAAATCTTTCACAAAAAACGCTCGTTTTAAGATCTTTTTCATAATACCATTTCAAATGGAGAAAACCGAATACCTACTAAACGCGGATTGCTCGAATTATTTCTAATATTCGTGATATTGGGGTTCCATTTCGAACTCTAGTGGCCGCAACGGTGCCGTAATGCACTTAACCACGACTGTTATTGGAAAATGCCATATAAAGGTATCTTCACATAGTTTTTGACTTGGTTGTTTTTGCTGATATAATATTTCAGCATGTTGTCATCGCCATACGGTTCAGTTGGAATTGATGATTCAAATATTAGTAGATGTTTGACTTGGGCTATGATATGATCAACCGAGTTCCATTCAGTTCATTCTTTTAGATATTAATGTGTAAATGACAATTTGTTTCATTTTGTTGACTTCTTTGGTACAAGGTTTTGTGTTCAAGGGTTGGCAACGCGCATGTAACACTCCTTGAGTTGCAGGCGTCCATAGGTTACGGTGACCGCTTTCCATCAGGCGGCTCGTATGCTTGTTTGCCACCGACGTAGTATTAAAAAAAGATCACTGTTAATGTGATGTGGTTCATATGGTCCTCGACAAGATTTGATGCGTAATGTATACACTGCGTAACGGAAGTATATCAAAAGTAACAAATTAGTATGAAAAAAATGTAATATTTGACACTGGCATCCGATCCATCCATACTAATATTATAAATTATGGGAAATTGTGTGTGTCTGTTTGTTTGTCCGTCTTTCACGGCAAAACGGAGCGACGAATTTATGTGATTTTTTGAGTGGAGATAGCTGAAGTGTGGCTGAAGGGATGGAGAGTGACATAGGCTACTTTTTGTCTCTTTCTTAACGCGAGCGAAGCCGCGGTAAAAAGCTAGTATTTTATATTTTATAGTGTCGCCAAGTTCAAATCATCTGATTGTGTACTGGAATATCTGAAAGAAAGTACGAGTATATTACTTGTTTCAATACAGGCAATGATAAACAATCCCTTTATTTTTCCTTCTACCTTTTGATATTGCAAATAAGACAACATCGAGAGCTATATTATAAGCAGTTCTATGCCAGTTGTGTTCAATTATGTATTCGAATAAATTGTTTGTTTGTAGGTATCGTTACAACGTGTAGGTTTATCATTTCCTCTCGTATCAGAATAATTTATCAGTAGGTATGTAATTTGTGTGATATAACTATCCATTTTAACAGTAAATTATAACAAAACATCCTTTTCAGTACAGATGGTGTTTTTTTTACGCACTAGTGCGAGAAGTGGTTCATTATATGCCAGGTCGAAACTTCGGAGGGCCATCTGTACTGAAAAACGTCGTACGATACACGTGCGAAAAGGAAATTCGTAACTCGTGTCGGTTTAAAACACTCCCTTCGGTCGTGTTTTAATTTATCGCCACTCGTTTCGAACTTCCTTTTTTACGCACTTATATCGTAATGTACTATTTCTTGTTATTTCAGACGACCGGTCTGGCTTAGCGCGTAGTGACCCTGCCTGCTACGCCTTGGTCCCGGGTTCGAATCCCAGTAAGGGCATTTATTTGTGTGATGAGCACAGATATTTGTTCCTGAGTCATGGATGTTTTCTATGTATATTATGTATATCTTTGTCTGAGTACCCACAACACCAGCCTTTTTGAACTTACCGTGGGACTCAGTCAATCTGTGTAAGAATGTCCTATAATATTTAATATCTGGGCGACCGAGCTTCGCTCGGTTCTATTTTAATATATCACGTCTTTAGATAAAAAAAAACTTAATTTCTGGCCGGGATTCGAAACCCTGACACCTACGATCTATCTGCGTACATTAGACCGACCTCGTACGACTGAGCTACGCGGAATCCTTGCGCGCGCGGCGAAATTAACGACCATATTTTACGTTTACTAACGCGAAAGATAAACTCATGAAAACTCGAAAATTCGCGTTTTCCGGGATCTAAGGCTACGCTAGATCGATTTTTCACCCCCGAAGCGGTTTCCGAGATCGTCGGTATAAATAAATAAATAAATAAATAAATAAATATACAAGAATTGCTCGTTTAAAAGTATAAGATTTATTATTTGATATTGTAAACAGGTAAGCGTATAGATATTATCTTAACATTAGAATTAAAGCATTCTAACATTTTTTTTAATCAGGTACACCTTGTAGGTACAGCACCAATCAGTGTATTATTGCAGTTTTGAAATGACGAGTACCATTTAAAATCTCACTTATTTATTCTACTAGTTACTGGGCAAAATTCATCATTTACAATTATATTGAAAAGTGTAACGATTTAATATTATAAGCTAAAACTGTTGGATTTGAGTTTTTTTTTCAAGCAAAAATTTAAATAAAAATATAAATATAGTAATGTCAGTTTTCCAACACAATAAGCGTCACTCGTTTATTATTTGTTTACCCGGATACAAGTATAAAATTACGGAACAGGACGAGATTGTTTGCCAACGAGCAGTGTCCGCTTATTAGAAGGGCCAGTGTAATAAAAACATCTTATTACAGCCAGGGTCTCTCGCCCTTTGGGGAACTCGAAAATTTAAATTTGAACATAAAACGATTTGTTTTTGTTTCGGCAATAAACATAATATAAAGTTTAACGGCATGCGATTTTACGCGACAGATCAGATAACTGCTCAATGTAACGGAATTGGGACCGTCACTGCCAATTTTTTTCACCCCCTGACATGAACAGGGGTGTTGATGAAAGTAGTGTGCATTTTGTGGCATCGTAACTTCCAAGTGGGTGGATCTAACTTGATTAAATTGATTGTTTTTAGAAAGTAAGTCGACTGTAATTTTTTTCCAAAATCTACATTTAAATCGGCAACTTAACGAAATTCTCACTTTATTTACCTTTTCAAAACTGGAATCAAAATAACGCATATCACACTATCAAATTTCCTCACAAATAATAAAACGAAATTCATTTTAACCAGCCCCAAAACCGTCAATTTCAAATCCGCCCATATAATATGTAAAATTCATCACCGGGGTCTAGTTAAAACGTATAACGAAAATTTCGAGCCCTTATAAATATTAATATTTCCTATCTCAGCTGTTAATTACCCAGACAACTACGGATGAACACCGCCCTGTATTCATTAGGCTAACCTAATTAGCACAAACAAACTCTTGTTATACAGGGGAGGCATTTCTTTGTCCCCCATTGAGCGTTGTTCCTTGCTTCCCAGTATACGGATTAATGTGAGTCATTTTTTACTTTTCTGAAAGAAAGGGATGGATTCGTTGGAATAATTAGGATAATTATTTATTTAAAGGGGTTTAGGATTAAGGTACAGTCAGAGCAGATTATTTTTAGTTATGATTATCTTGGACTTGTTTCTGTCTGTCCAAACAGTTATAGAGCTTATGTATTTTTACCATCGGACTTTTAGACGCACGCACGATTTCCACCCGCACTTGGTAGATATTCCATAGAAGCGCTGGTAGCCGTGCGGTAAGTGAGTGCGACTTTCGTTCGAACCCCGGCTCGCACCAATGAGTTTTTCGGAACTTATGTGCGAAATGTCATTTGATATTTGCCAGTCGCTTTTCGGTGAAGGAAAACATCGTGAGGAAACCTGACTAATTCTAATAAGGTCTATTAGTTACCCTTCGGGTTGGAAGGTCAGATGGCAGTCGCTTTCGTAAAACTAGTGCCTACGCCAAATATTGGGATTAGTTGTCAAAGCGGAGCCCAGGCTCCCATGAGCCGTGGCAAATGCCGGGATAACGCAAGGAGGATGATGATGATGACTTGGTAGATATTCCATCAATAGGCGCAAAGCGCTTTGCTTCTTTTTTTCTTTTGCGCACTGCCAAAAAGTGAAATTCCTTGCTGGCGTCTATATTTCCCAGCTCATATCAAGGCTGAATAGTCAACTTATGGGCAATCTCGCTTGCGAGTAGTTTTTAACCCCCGACGCATAAATGACGGGGTGTTATAAGTTTGACGTGTCTGTCTGTTTGTCTGTCTGTCTGTTTGTCTGTCTGTCTGTCTGTCTGTCTGTCTCTGTGTGTGTGTGTGTCTGTCTGTGGCATCGTAGCTCCCGAACGGATGAACCGATTTCGATTTAGTTTTTTTTATTTGAAAGCTGAGTTAGTCGGGAGTGTAAGAACTCTAAAAAGCCATGTTTTATAAAAATCGGTCCACTATGTCGCGGTCGGGGGTTTTTCAAAATTTTAATTTTGTGGTTTTGTAGTTAGGTTATTGTAATACTCCTGTTGGACTAGTCTTCCTGTCTGGTCAATCAGTCATATTTCTAAACGGGCCTACTGGCTATCAGTTCAGTGGACGATGTCGGTCTGTCAGATAAAAGCAAAAACTGACAGCGCCAAGCTATCCGTTCTCGTCCGGTGAAATAATTGTCAGTCACTAAAGTTTGTGCTAGGGGTTATTAATTTAGTTCTCGATTTGGGTCTGAATGTATGATTTAAAGTGTTCCTGTAATTCCTAATGGAAAGCACCATTAAAATTGGCCCGTGACAAAAAAAAACTTAAGTACTAAACATATATTATGCATGCAATAGGGAACTTGACTGTACTTAAGATGAAACAGACACTTGTTCGAATATTATTTCAAAGACAACGTTTCAAATAATTTCATTTCGTCGACAGATCATATCGTAGAATAATCGATACAAGTAAAATCAAACCGCAGACTTTTATTTCGTAGATAAGTTATTCCGAGTATACTTTATATCGTGGTATTTCGTTTCGTGTTTTTTCATTTCATTTTGTTTTACATTAAATACATACAATTCATTATTATTATTTCAATTATGATTTTTTCTAAAATTTTACAATTTGTAAACTATTTGTTTGGTCACAGTTCTAACCTAACCTAAACCTACTTTAAAAAAGGTTCTGTAGTTCTGCTATTTGAAGTACTTTGAAACGAATCAGCGATGAAGAAATATTAGTTGAATAGTATTTATATTAAGTTTGTTATTATTTATATATTAGAAGAATGATTACACTAAAGTTCTATAACTAAAAAAAATTCAAATAAATAGTAGTTGAAACAAAATTACTCGAAACAATTTTACTCGAACTAAACTTTCGATGATTTGTTGTCGATGAAATGATATTCGATGAAAAGTTTGTCGGCGAAACAAGGGTACACCCGTGAAGTCACTCAATTCGATTTCATATTAATTCCATATTAGCAAGTCGTTCAAAATCGTTTTGACAGTTCTTAAAAAGAAGCTGATTTGACTAGGAGGAAAGTAGCCATAGTACAAGTAAATAAAATAAATCTATTTAGGTACATGTAGAGTTCATATCGACGTTTAATGTCTGCATATTTTTGCTAGTTCGGCCCGACGGCCATTTTTCCACTACCAAAGGGTAAAGGTTAATCCATAAAAAAATATGGAATTTCTGGCAGCCCTTATTCTATTATATGTTTGACAATCTTAAAAAACAAGACAATTTGCAAACGAAAGAAAATATTTTTTATATTTGAACAAACTAAAATAAATTTCGGAATATAACATTCATTCAATAAATAAAAAATAATTGAGCATTAGTTTACATTACTAATGTATTGTTTTCATTAAAAGCTATATTATTTTTGCCGAGCATTAATATAATAAATTGAAATGATACCTGAGGGACGAATTTCGCATTTCACAAAAGAGAAGGTAAGTCCGCAGCTGTGGCTTCAATATAATTACGATTCGTTGGGTTTCTGTCAAACAACCATCAATCCTTAGCCTTTACTATGAGTTTTTAAAATATGCAAAATAGTTGGAAATACTTTAGCGAGGGTATTTTAAAACTAATGCAAAAATTAAAAGAAAAAAAAAACACAATATACATAACCTAACCACACAATTAAAATGAAAAATGATGATGACAATGAAAAAACCCCCGACCGCGACATAGTAGACCGATTTTCATGAAACATGGCTAAGAACACTCCCGAATTACTCAGCTTTCAGACAAAAAAAAAACTAAATCCAAATCGGTTCATCCGTTCAGGAGTTACGATGCCACAGACAGACACACACACAGACAGACAGACAGACAAACAGACAGACAGACAGACATACACACACACACAGACAGACACGTCAAACTTATAACACCCCGTCGTTTTTGCGTCGAGGGTTAAAAATACATCCACAGCGCAGGCTTCGTCAAAGTATGTTACATTATGTTAAATTGGTCATTAATAAATACAAATCAACTTACAGTCTGACCAAAACCATCGTAGTGTCGTCCCGTTTTTACACACATATTGACTTGAAAGGGATGCCATTACAATGTTGCAACTTTTTAATTTCTACTCTTTTGGTCAGACTATATAAACGTCACTGAAACTAAAATATTCTCCCTGAACTTCTTGCATCATAAGTTCCCATTATTCCTGCTGCGTGAACCCCAAGGCCCCGCTGTATTAATATAAGCTAAATTATAAAGTAGCAACCTTGTAATTTTATCATTCAATTCACTATATATAAACAAAAAAAACCGGCCAAGAGCGTGTCGGGCCACGCTCAGTGTAGGGTTCCGTAGTTTTCCGTATTTTTCTCAAAAACTACTAAACCTATCAAGTTCAAATAAATTTTCCTAAATAAGTTCATAAAGTTCTACTTTTGTGATTTTTTTCATATTTTTTAAACTTATGGTTCAAAAGTTAGAGGGGAAGGGGGGACGCACTTCTTTTTCCTTTAGGAGCGATTATTTCCGAAAATATTAATATTATCAAAAAACGATCTTAGTAAACCCTTATTCATTTTTAAATACCTATCCAACAATATATCACACGTTGGGGTTGGAATGAAAAAAAATATCAGCCCCCACTTTACATGTAGGAGGGTACCCTAATAAAACATTTTTTTCCATTTTTTATTTTTGCACTTTGTTGGCGTGATTGATATACAAATATACATATTGGTACCAAATTTTAGCTTTCTAGTGCTAACGGTTACTGAGATTATCCGCGGACGGACGGACGGACGGACGGGCAGACAGACAAGACAGACAGACAGACATGGCGAAACTATAAGGGTTACTAGTTGACTACGGGACCCTAAAAAACGACACTACAACTGACAAAATCTTGATTTCGTTATGCAATATTTTAGGGGCGGGCGTTATTCGTTTTTAGGGTTCCGTAGTCAACTAGGAACCCTTATAGTTTCGCCATGTCTGTCTGTCCGTCCGTCCGTCCGTCCGTCCGTCCGTCCGTCCGTCCGTCCGCGGATAATCTCAGTAACCGTTAGCACTAGAAAGCTGAAATTTAGTACCAATATGTATATCAATCACGCCAACAAAGTGCAAAAATAAAAAATGGAAAAAAATGTTTTATTAGCGTACCCCCCCTACATGTAAAGTGGGGGCTGATATTTTTTTTAATTCCAACCCTAACTTGTGATATATTGTTGGATAAGTATTTAAAAATGAATAAGGGTTTACTAAGATTGTTTTTTGATAATATTAATATTTTCGGAAATAATCGCTCCTAAAGGAAGAAAAAGTGCGTCCCCCCCCCCTCTAACTTTTGAACCATTATGTTTAAAAAATATGAAAAAAATCACAAAAGTAGAACTTCATAAAGACTTTCTAGGAAAATTGTTTTGAACTTGATGGGTTTAGTAGTTTTTGAGAAAAATACGAAAAACTACGGAACCCTACACTGAGCGTGGCCCGACACGCTCTTGGTCGGTTTTTTAATCGACTTTCTTCACCCAGTAGAAGGAGGTTCCTTATTCGGGTTCGTGTTTGTCTATTTTAATTTTCATATACTTAATTAATGTCAGTTGCCGTATCTTTTACGCAGTCGAATATTTTTAGACATCAAAAACCGTTGGTAGAGGGTTCCGGCGTCCGATTTGGAGTTTTAATAAAGTAGGAAGGGTTGCTCTTTCCCTCATGAGCTGTTTAATTAAATAATATTTCGTTACCGACCTCTGCGTGCCTTTACCTAATGCGTTATTTTTAGACTACACTTTTAAAGCTACTATATTTATCATGTCAAAGTTACAGATTCAAAATATATTATACTACCTTTTGCCCGCGGCTTCACTCGCGTTAGAAAGAGACAAAAAGTAGCCTATGTCACTCTCCATCCCTTCAACTATCTCCACTTAAACAATCTCTTCAATTCGTCGCTCCGTTTTGCCGTTAAAGACGGTCAAACAAACAGACACACGCACTTTCCCATTTATAAAAGTATGGATGGATTAGGCATTAGGTATGTGTATTGTATAGGTAAGTCGGTATTCTGTTTTAAGTATGATAACAAAGTAAAGGGATCTGGTAGCTTGCGTTATATTATAAGAAATAATATTGAGTTTCTGAAAAGTGATATAGGGATTTTTGCTCTTAAAAATGTCGACAAAGGCAATTCCTAGAGAATTGCTTTGCACTTTATGTTGTATGTATGTTTGCGTTTATCAGCATTGCATTAGATTACGGTCCTGCAAAAAAGCCCACTTGCTCACTGTACTTAGAAGTTTTCTTATTGTTATAGTTAAGTACCTACAGACAACTAGACTAGAAATACTATATAGTTAGGTATAGTTATTCTAATATACCCTAGTTCCATGAGGCTAAGAGTGATTCAGTTAGTATAAAGTTACTTCAATCTTGAATATGCTAACGATGCTTATTGACTTTGCAAAAAATCAAGCTTGATCGGAATTCTTGTATTATTTATAAACAACAGTTTCTAACGAACTAACACTTAAATCAAAGAGAAAGCGGAACATTAAACTATTACTAATAAAAGCTTTTTTGAGATAAAAGGACAAGCGCCTATTTATATGTATATTTTTAACAGAATTTCACGGAAGCAATTTTAATTAAGTGTTCAATATTTAAGCGATGTGTGCACATAAAGTACCTATCGCGTGATATATGTGAGTTACGCTACAGTTCATCAACGCTTTTCGCACTGTTAGTTTTTGGAAAAAGAGACGTAGACTCTCCAAAATATGTCGCTTGAGTTACTAACTAAATGTATCAGAGTATAATAAGTTATTATATACGGTTATTATTAATAACCGTATGGTTATCTAACTTTTAAAACATAACATGATTCACAACAGCTTAAAATTCCTGAGGTCTATAGTTGCGAGAAGATTTGTAAATATACAGAGTGGGGCCTGTAACAAAGGCGAATAATTAAACTGTAGGCTATTCTCCTTATACTGATCAACATTTGTTCGGCGACTTTTAAAAATAACTTGTATTTTGATTTTTATCACCCTTGAAAGCTTTTTCTAAGAGGTAATGTATTGCGAATTCTGTTAAGTCTAAAGTGTGACAGACAACGTCAATGACAACAATAATGGCGTACATTGAAGCTAATATTTATTTTGTATGAAAAATTTAAAATTTAAAAACTTCATAATTTTTAAAAGTCACTGAACAAATGTTGATCAGTATAAGGAGTACAGCCTACAGTTCAATTTTTCGCCTTTGTTACAGGCCCCACCCTGTATATGTAGGTACGTTTATAGGAGCCCTTTTGAAATATTTAAAATAAGCTCTAAAAACAAAAAAAAATATCATTGTTTAGTTTGAATACGAGATAATAAATAGGTACAATTGACCGTCCGATCTTGAGGTTTTCTTTTCCGCTTCATTTAGAAAATGGCCGCGATCTTCCACTCTGTTTCTTTATAATTCGATCCTGTCCCATTAAACTGTTACTCCAGGGTCAAGGTGTATCATTTTACATGAATAACATAAATATTTTATTCTGTCTCCGAAAATTATTAAGGAAAATATTAAGGAAACATTTTTTTGGAGCTTTTAAAGTTAATTTGGTAAATATCATTTAGAAAAGCGTAAATGTAGACTTGTTGTTATGTAATGTAAATTTTAATTACGCAAAAAGTCACAAATAGTGAATATTTAGGCTATTACTGAATCGGTGAGCTCCATCTTAGACTCTGTCTTCACTTTCCATCAGGTGTGACTAGGGCTGCCATCTCGAATTTCGGAAAACCCGGACATTTCGCGTAAATCCCATTTTTTCCCCGGACGAGTCCGAAAATAATATTTTTTAAAAACAAGACCTGTAATTTTCATCCATTTATTCTTTTAATTTCACACAATGTGTAATTTGCAATAAAAAATAACAAAAACAAAACAACTTTTCTTACAAAAAAATAAAATTTGTCTCTTTTTAGAATTACGTACCACAAAGGTACACAACCCTTACGCCGTGTCTTGCGTGGGCGACGGTCACGCGACCGTCGCCGTCGCGTCTCATCGCGTCGTCTACTTCCATATCGATAAGGTTTGTTTTCGTATGCGTTGCATCGCCGTCGCGCGACCATCGCGCGACCGTCGCCTACGCAAGCCACGGCGTTATGGTGCGACGACTCGACTATGTCTGTCTGTCACATTACTACTACTTCTGCTATCGATTTGAAATTTGGAGTAGAACATTATTAACCGCTATAAAGTATTATTTTATTTTATTTTTCAATATTAATTATAGAAAATGGCGAAACTAAAAGGGGGGCAAACTGTAAATTTCAAGTTACTAGGTCAAGTGTCAACGATACCCGTTAGAAAGAGCTCTAATTGTACATATAAAAACTATTTTTTATAATTTTTTTGTTGAAAGAAAATTGTTTTGAAGGAAAATGTAAAAAAATCCGCCCCCTTTACCTCTGAAGTTTACCAACGATATATTAAAATTTAACGAAACATTGGCTTTCTGTTCAATATTACAGGGAAAATAAAATCGTGTCAAAACGTGACAAAAAGCTTTTCAGATTTCAGCTTTCAATTTTACCACCCTATAGTACTTCAAAATTATACAAGATTTTACGTAAAACGTTATCTTTCAAATAAAGTAAAAACTGACGAAATCGGTTAACATTATAAAGAAATTATCTCTGAAAGGTGGCCAAGAGCGTGTCGGGCTACGCTCAGTGTAGGGTTCCGTAGTTTTCCGTATTTTTCTCAAAAACTACTGAACCTATCAAGTTAAAAATAATTTTCCTAGAAAGTTTTTATAAAGTTCTACTTTTGTGATTTTTTTCATATTTTTTAAACATATAGTTCAAAAGTTAGAGGGGGGGGGACACACTTTTTTTTCCTTTAGGAGCGATTATTTCCGAAAATAAGGCCGGTTTTTTATTACGTGTAGATTTCGCTGATAATTTTTTTAAAGTATATATACTTAAATTCAATGAGGTGCTTCCTTACATGTAAAGTGTCCGGGTTTTCCCCGGACACTTCTTGACACCCCGCCCGGACGGACCCCGGACGGCCTCCAAACTAGGACAAATCCGGGGAAACCCGGACGGATGGCAGCCCTAGGTGTGACTAGGGTCAATCGCCGATCAGTACATAATAAGAAAAAGAAAGAGGAATCAATGGATGCCAATTATACTTATCAATGAAATGCGGTAGCAGTATACCAAGAAAGGAACAGGTATTTTATTTTTACTTACATACAATATCCATACTAATATTATAAATGGGAAAGTGTGTGTGTTTGTTTGTTTGTCCGTCTTTCACGGCAAAACGGAGCGAGGAATTGACGTGATTTTTTAACTGGAGATAGTTGAAGGGATGGAGAGTGACATAGGTTACTTTTTGTCTCTTTCTAACGCGAGCGAAGCCGCGGGCAAAAGCTAGTCATTTATAAAAGGAAGTATTAAATGATGCATTACTAATTACCTTAATACACCTACACCATAGCCAAAAACAACCAATGTGTAAATAATATAACTAAGTATACTAAAGTAAAAGTAAAACCTGGAATATATTTCCCATTTCATAATATTCTATAACATAATTTTACTACCTTGATTAATGTTTGCAACTGTTAAAGGCGCGTAGACAAGAACCTAATCGTTCATGCTCTGTGAAAAACTGGCCACTTGTGTACGAGTATGTGCTCTGCCCACGTAGGCAACATGTCAATCGTCCACGCTCTTAGCGAACGCAACTATCACTCTCGCGCTAATATAGAAGAGCGATAGACCTTGGCTAAGCCGGCCTTTACTTATTCGACATTTTCGATGACTAAGGTAATCCTCCATTAGGTCAAAAAGCCTCCCTCTTATCTGTGACATGTTTATATATTTTATGTTTATATTTTAGGGTCTCCGACAACCTTTATAACGACTACTCTTATCGTTGACGTGTCTACGAATAGGCATCTTCCTTAACCTTAAATAGTAAAACATGCTATAACGTACTCGAAGCTCAATTTTGCTCAAGTATCTCTGCGGAATCATCAACGAATGACGAAATTATACTCGTTCTTGTGATGCGTCAGTAAGGTCTTTTATTCTCTGCAAGTTCGTTGTCAAACCGTTAGTATTTAGACTTTGTGAAGGCAAGCTTAGTACAATGGTATTACAACAGGTTTTTGTTTGAATATATGACAAGCCAAATTAGAGACATGTCCAGCCGGGTTAGACGACTGACAACCGTTGACGCTACCTGGCGATGGGAACGAAGTCTGACTCTGTCGCGTCATTATGTTACAGAAGAGCAATAGAGAGAGCTAGCTAGGCGTAAGCGGTTGTGACGTTAGCTATCCTGTTTAATGTCAGACCTGTCGGTACAATTCAGAATTTGAGCCCTTCCTCGGTGATTCTGCGAATTCGCCTCTGCAGTGAAATAATGCTGCCGGATTTACAAGGGCGTACTTGTAATTAGAAGGGTTTAGAATGTTTTCATTGAGGAATCCATTCCAAAGAATTACTTGCTTTAACGTTCACGGTGGGGTGAGTAGGATTACATTCTTTGTTTGACAGTAGAACTTCTGGTAGCAGTAGATAATATCATTTAGAAAATGAACATTGGCGGGTTTTCGACGCAGAGCGTAAACGATAAGTAGATATGTAAAATGACAGTAACAGTCATAGCACAATAAATTTTTATATCGAAAAAACTCCTGAGTATGTGTGAGTGTTTTTTTTTTGCCCACTAAAATAACACACTGTAATTGTCGGTTACGAGTATGAAGCGTATGTAGGTAACTTAATGAAAACTCGTGGTTAACTCGCTCTGGCCAGGGTGCGTAGCCGAATGGCACAAACGCTCACAAAACGCTCACGAAACGAAACGCTCGGAGATAATATCTATCTCAATCGCTCTTGCATATTGGCGCGACAGAGCCAGACTACCTTTCGCGGCGTTTAGTTTTCGTTTCGCGTCGTAGAAATGCCATTCGGCTACGGGGCCGGAAATACCTTAATATTGTAGATAGTATCTTATTAAGTTAAAGAATACCAACATTACTAACCCGAAACTCCTCCCGGGCGTGTCATTAAGGTATATACAAAGCTATACCGACCAGCGACAATTTAACGACTGCACGTGCTGTGAAGTGAGTTAGGGTCGGGGTGTTCATCATGTGAACTTTCCCTGACTTTATTTATTTCCCGACTCTTCCCCGCTTAATGGCGCCTCAAGCGCTAATGTGTGGCTATAAATTAAACGATAATAAGTTGGGACAACAACACTGTCCGTTAATGACTGCCTTGAGCGCGTGATCCATTGGCGATAACTCGATTTCGAAAAGGGCACGATTGGAAGCGGGGTTTCAATCCGTCAAAAAGTCCAAAGTAATTTTTACATGATGAGCGTTATTGTCAGTAATGGAGGTATCAGCGATGGAACGCAGGGCTTTTGTTCCCATTTACATGGCGTACGAACTCCTATGTCATTGAAGTTAAAATGCGAACTATTGAGGTTATATACCCATACAATCCAGTACACCAATCACATATCCCATGTATTGGAACTTGCATACGAGTTCTCGTACTGTGTAAATGGGCCCTTATAGTTAGTGCCCGGCACGTGCCATGGACACTTTAATAGAGATTGCTTTCTTAATGAATTCTGAAGTCAGTGGTGAAACCGATATTGCGCTTGATTATAATTTCGAATAGGTTACCTGCTAAATACTGGACAAGCATAAACAATTCTAATGAACACAAGTTAAATTATAATCTATTGAAAATATTTTAACTTGTGCTGTCTAAAAGTAGTCACACTACTATGTATATAAATTAAAACCGAAATAAATAACACATATGAAAGAAAAAGTGACCAAGTCCTCTGGTGCCTGAGGCTGCCAGCCAAGCATAAACAATGGCTATTATTGTTGGCCAATCTAATTATAGTCGTTAAATAGTTATTTGTTTTACAAGGGGGCAAAGTTGTTGTTTAACCGCACGTACCAATATTGATACCCGAGCAAGCGAAAGATTCCAATATTAAACCGCGAGCGTAGCGAGTGGTTCAAAAAGTGGAATCTTGAGCGTTGCGAGGGTATCAAGGCACGAAGGTTAAACAAACTTTGCCACCGAGTGAAACACAAAATTTTTCACCACACCAACACTATGAAAATATGAACTATAAAACATCAAAATAAATAAAATACTTCAATTTATTTAACGTTTATGATTCAAAATCATCATTTATACGTAAATTCCAACACCCAGCTTTAGACATCAAGTTAAAATTTGTATGAAATTACTTTGCACTCTTGTGGATAAAATGCAATTTTGCTATCTGTTTTCGAATAGCAAAGAAAGCCTTTATCAGTTGGTGTGGTGAAAAATCAATTGTTATTGTTGCGTATATGCGTATGTCCTGGTACATTATTGCAGAGGCCGAAAATAAGGGGCTGTGACTGGGTAGTTATAGATGGGATAGGAGTACGAAGTCATTAAGCCAGCAAGGCATTTTCACGGCGAGGCATTTTCTCTTAACATGAAAATTATCATATTTTATTTATGTCTAAGTTTCATAGGTTGTTCAGTTCGTGTGTTCGGGGCGAAATGTTTATTTTACGCTACGACACATGGAAAATTTATGGGCTTGATAATATAAATGCTATAGAGATTTGTTGATTATCAAACAAACGTATGTTCGTTTAACTTTCTAGTTAGGCACGGCGGGTATGATACATTTTAAGTAGTACTTAGTGAAGTAAAAACATACAGCTCATAGAAAAACATATATCCGTTCATGCTTTTCTTCCCAAAAGGGGTAGGTGGAGCATATTTATCAGCTTACCACTTAACTCAAGGTTAGTGGGCTGTCAACTGTCAAATTCCATATAAAATGGTGGGCTAACTCTCATGTTAACCCTCCATTTTCGTTGGTGCAAGTGGCCCTTAACGGGTTAAAAGAAACCGAAATTGTGATATTGCAGTGATAGCTTGTCAGCCCACACCACAATTGAACCCACAAAATAAGGTAAGGAAAACATGTGATTGTTGCAATTCAATACAATACAAATAATTTATTCGTGATAAAAAAGATACAAACACTTTTACAATATAACAATCAGGGGTTGCCATTACAATCAGGGGCATACAGATGTAGTGAGAGAAGATTTGCCTTCGTATTGTTACGGAAACGTACGAACGTGTCATGCTATTTCAGTCAGTTTCGGTACAAGATTTACTGACATTGACTAGCATGATAAATACGAACGTTTCCGGAAAAATACGAAGAAGACCCTTTTTGCACTACATCTGTACACTAGATAGATTATACTTGATTTTATTTTGTGTACTTTGTGCTTCTTTTAAAAGATGAATGGAAAAACTATACTAAACCTGTTTTAGATCAAGAAAATAATGTTTCGCAGTTTGATATTTCAAATGCATAATTACATATTTTTCTTAAACGGTCTCTGTTGGCGCACATCGGCGCATGCGCGTTATGGATCGCGCTCATTGGTCGACGGTCTCGTAGTCGAATAATACCACTGTAGTTGTTGTAAAATTTGACAAAATTTAGGTTTAACCAGTGACGCCGCTATACAGTCAGTAATCAAAAGTAGCGTATCAAACAGCGCTTCTTCACTCGTACCATTCTGTAACCGTTAAATGAAAAGATATCTGTGTCTAAACATAGAAAGAATAATTAAACTTGGATATTTCTGTTCGCGAACTACAGCTTGGCAAGAAACAATATAAATGGAACATTTTTTTATCATAGCAACTCCGGACTACTTTTATCACACATAAGTGTCAAAATAGTCCATGTTATTTTCTACTTTTTTTTTGCCAGGCTGTACATTTTTATCTGTATTAAAAAAAACAGTATGCCAGATAATTATCTACAGGGTCCGTAACTTTCATGCCGATGACATCAATTTGACGTCACGCTGCATATAGAATGATTCAAATAGTTTATTGTAATAATTAATCATTATTCATTAATCAATTTTTATCATGTACAAATAACTTCAAAAGTAAGCTATTCATACGTGGAATAATGAATACCTACTTGATACGTGAAACGAAAAGGAAACAATTTTTTTTTTTTTATAATTTATTGAAATATGGTAACAAACATATAAAAAAACAAACATAAAATGAATGTAAAAAAAGAAACAAATAATTTAATTTACTTTTCACGTATCAAGTAGGTATTCATTATTTCACGTATGAATAGAATAGTATGAAAAATAAAGAAGTTTAACCCCTTATTCATAAAGGTACTCTAAAGTTATCAAGCCGATAAAGTTCGTTTGTCCCTTTCCGACGTATTGGTGTGACAGAAAAGGACAAACGATGTTTATCGGCTTGATAACTAGACTACGTTTCTGAATAAAGGGGTAACTATATAATGGCTAATGTTCTGAAATATTTTCCGAGAATCAATATTTTGAGAGGAAAATGAATACACTATTTGTATAAACTGCCGTCCTGTTTCTTCTTAAAAGTATTTTTAATGAAATTCCCTTCTAACACACAGATAAACGAACGCATACCTATTTATTATCATAACGACTAATCATTTTATAAACCATTGAACCTTGAAGGAACCCGGACAATGTGGTCAAATAAATCCGGGGATGTTCCGGACACGGTCCGACGGGCGGATGTTTTGTCCCACAATTCTGTCCGCAGTAAACTCTGCCAACTTTTTAGGTTCTGCGGACCATAAAATACGGTACGGTACGAATTATTCACGTATGGCGTTCCGGTGTACGGGGGTGTGTTTCTTCCATAGATATATAAAGTCTGTAGCGACACATAGGTAGGTAAGCGCTGGTGGCTAACTTGGCCTACCGGCAAGAGCGCGCGACTTTTTATTTCAGAAGTCCCGAGTTCGAGTCCAAGCCAACACGTAGAGACCCTTTAGACACTTTAATGAAATGTAAATAGATGCGTAGAGGCCCGTTTGCCACATTAATGGTAAACCGAATACCAACAGTGTATTATTCCACGCTAGGTATCCGTATGACATCCATCAGCTATCCTAATTATAATTACCAGTGTAAGTTAGGATAGTCCCCTAGGCTCTGTACATCTCAGCATTGCTACGTAGTAATATAAGCGTTGGCAGAACTTTACATCCCTTTGCAGCTACAACGAAAGATAACATAATTATGTATTTGAATTTTGTCAATCTCGTAACGCCGTGGCTTGCGTGGGCGACGGTCGCGCGATAGTCGCGCGAAGGCGATGCGACGCATACGAAATCAAACCTTATCGATATGTATTATAAGTATGAGACGCGACGGCGACCGTCGCCCACCGTCGCCCATGCAAGACACGGCGTAATACGCGAAGGGCATAGTGATATTGCTATGTAAGTAACAACAGTTACCCCTTCATAGCTGTTGCGCTTTTGCTTTTCCCGCGGCTTCGCTCGCGTTAAATTCGAAAATTGCGGAATGCTTCATACAAACTTCCACCCCTCATTTAAGGGGATTGGGGGTTAGAAAGAGACAGAAAGTAGCCTATGTCACTCTCCATCCCTTCAACACTTAAAAACTTAAAAAATCACGTCAATTCGTCGCTCCGTTTTGCCGTGAAAGACAAACAAACAGACACACACACTTTCCAAACACAAACTTATGGACCCAAATAGTCTGAAATAAATGGATTTTATTTTATTTTATTTATTTATTTATTTACTTTCCCATTTATAACACTAGTATGGAAGTATAGATTACCACTTTATTTATTCTGTGCAACTAGGCCGTGCGACCACCGTAAAAATGTTCAGATCCGTCGGTCATCAAATAATATCGGCGTTGATATTTGCCCGTTGCAGCATTCGGTTCAGCTCACCTCAAACCGACTGCTGCGTTCACCGCTAGTAAATAATTACCTTCTATTTGGTACACGTGATAGCTACTAGGTCATGGTTAAAACTTAAATAATTTAAATATTAAGTATATCATAAATATCATCCCTATTCACCTAACGGATTGGATATTTCAGTTTACGGTGTAAAAATAAGATGACGTACTTAACTTTTTATCGATGGAATCATCAGCCGTTACTTTGCGGAAATCTACGATAAGGTACAGCGAGGCAAATCTCGACTTGGGTCAAAAGTAAAATCATTTTTTTCCATATTTTACAATGTTTGCATTATTAAACAGAGTATCCACCGGTTATATAATATATGGTAGGCGCGTTCAGTGGATACATGTAGAACTCAACATCATAGTGTAATAATGTAAAAAATGGATCAGTTACAATTGCCCCCAGTCGAGATTTGCCCCGCTGTACCTACTTTAATCAAAATCTAGTAACTCGCGAATGCACGAATAGTCTATTCGCGGACTAACAATGTAATCTTCTAGATTTTGAAGTCACAATTGACACTGACAGCATGTGCTAGCCCTGCTTGTATTAATGACATCTGTATTAAAAACATAAAAAAGAACTTAAACTATTAAACTTAAACTAACACAGAATAAATATATATGTACATAAAAATATTTACAAATAAAAGACAGGAGCAAGCTCGGCGCCGGGTGGTAGGGTACCCACAAGGCTGGTAGCATTGCCGCACTGGATCGCGATGCTTATTCGCTGCGCAAAAAATGAACCAGCCCTCTGGTCACCCGTAGCATCAATGAGACGCTTCGCCAGCTCCCTGAACTCTGTAGTGCTCCGGGTCCCCAGGGTCTAAGGGTCTCCACCCCAAACGGCTCAAACATGCAACCAGAGTCTATGAACGCATATTTGCGCCGTTTGAGGCGAAAAAAAAATTAATGAAATAAAAACGGGGAGTCTATCTCGCAGTGACATAGCCCTACAGAATATATTTCAGACATCAAACTAACATCTTAAAAGCGTTAATCGAATACGGCAGTTTATATTTTTCTTACGACATTGTTTGTTCTACACTACACGTAAAAGCTCTTTAGGATTTAAGATGTTCCAGTTTATTATAGTACTACAGTTTTTAATATTTTCTTTGTGCTGACAAGCTCAGTTCAGACATCACAAACAATTTCACGGCAAGGTGGAAAAATAAACTGTTGTCATTATGTTTCCTTACTAAGCACAGTCAAGTTGAAGGATCAGTACGAATATAACCAGTATAAACGCGCTTCTCAACTACATACAGTTTATTAGACAAGCGAGTTCAAGTTATATTGGGTGCTATTTGGTCTAATAAGCTGCTACGAACTCCGTCGTAGCACACGTAGCGTTGTCTGAGAATAAGAGCGTAGCCCGTCAGTACGCTAGTTGATAAGTGATTACCTTTCTACGCATTGGACTTACTGATGTGCCAACGGAAAGTTTCCAAAATTCTGAAATTTTCACATAGGAAATCTTCGGAAACTTTCCATACTTTGTATGGACAATTGTATTGATGGAAACTTTCCATTTCATAAATTTAAATTCCCTCTATTTTTGGTGAATGTTTCGTGAATTTTTCAAGAAATTTAAGATTTTTTCGGAAAGTTTCCGCAATTTGCACGTCACTAATTGGACTTGACTGGCTAGACATAAACAAGAGAAATCGCATCTGAACTTTAAGATAAAGAAGAAGAAACTGCGCGAAACCACTTCATACCTTTGCCATTATGCCGACACAAAAACCTGCCTGGATGAACCCCGATATACGAGACTATGTTCATGAGGTACAAGAGGGCAATCACGACTGCGGCATAATTAACGGAGCTGAAAGAACCCCGACATATATAATTTCAAACATTTCTTACATTTTTAACTAGAGTGCAAAGAGGATCGAGTATTATAGAGAGTTACTGCACAGTATAATAAAGAGTACTACCGTACAGTATGGCCACTCCCACTCCCCGCTGAAAGTGCCGCCCACCCCCTCTCGGTCACCTCACAGTTACCGCCTGTCAAGAACGCGAACAGTCGACATGTCATATCTCACTCATATATACACGGTACGCGTTCACCTACACGAGCGTAGACTGTGTGCTGGGAACGCGCCTCTTTCATGTATTTGATCGCCAATGTCCGAGGTGTGGTTACTGTCAAAGTAAAACCAGTAATCACAGTGCATAGACTGCCATCTCTCGACACAAGCTTAAAACTTTTAACAATGTGGCCCATATTGTTAGCTTGATATGTGCAAAGACCTATATAACTTTGTATAGACCGATAAAATCTAAGAAAAAAAACGTACCCCAAAATCATACAGAAAAAGGAACGGTGAACTAGATGGCGATACACCTTTGGGGTACGCTCAGCTAGATGGCGCTAATATTAATATTTGACATTTTAAAACATATCAAGCTAAGAATATGGGCCAAATTGTCAAAACTGAGGTTCAAAAGTTTTAAGCCTGTGTCGAGAGATGGCAGTCTATACACTGTGATTACACATTTTACTTTGACAGTAACTCTCTTTAATACTCGATCCTCTTTGATATGTGTTAAAATGTCAAATATTAATATTAGCGCCATCTAGCCGAGCGTTCCCCAAAGGTGTAACGCCATCTAGGCCACCGTACCTTTTTCTCTGGGCCTTTGAGGTACGTTTTTTTCTTAGACTTTATCCGTCTATACGGAGCTATATATGTCTTTGCTAGAGTGTCATGTATGTCCACTAAACACATATGCCATATGTGTTGTGTAGTTAATCATGTAAAACGTGGAAAATATGTCAATTTCCGCACCTTACTTATATTTAGCGCCCGGCAAGGGCAAATAACGGTTATACCTACCTAAAAATATTAGAGTTTAACTAGTTCCAATTAAGACACATAATGTCTACTTAGTGAGTAGATTGACAATAATACCGCATAGGTAACTATAACCACACACGCCTCTGTCCTCAGTTGAATATTATAGTCTATATTACTTAACTTTTATAATACATACCTCATGCATATTCATGTCTGATGAAGGATCCCCAAAGGATTCGAAACATATTGACATATTGATGCCAGCGAGAAAATATTAAAACGTGAGAGCAACCGTTTTATTTTATTTATTTTAACTTATCATTGAATGTTCAATCGAAATAACAATTGGCGCAACAGTTAAAACGTAAAACCCAATGAGTAGAACCAAGAAATTAATTTTTAAATGCATAATTGGGTGAACGCAATTTCATTTCAATGTTTAAAGCCAGAAACGGAAACGGTATTCTGGTAATATTTCAAGCTTATAATTGGCTTGCCCGTATTTTACTACAATCGCTGTTTATTTTTTAGTTTAACGTACATTTATCTTTTTAAACATTATTAGAATAGCCTACGTTTTACAGTTGGTAAATAAACCTAGTAAAATTTCAAAAACAAGCAAACGTCTTTCCCATCACAGAAAAAGAGTGTTCCCGGCATGCACGAAGCCTAACCCAACACGTAGAGACCCTTTTGATATTTTAATTGAATATTTAAAAAATATAGCGGGTGCTGCGTTGTCAGTAAACCGCACGCAGAGGCAGAACACGTCAGGGTGCAAGAACTATTTGAAAGTTGATAGAACCTTAAAAAAATATTAGTAGGCTAGGTACCGAAAAAAGGTAATAACTAATAATTTTATAAATTATCTGGAACTGAATGTACCTACTCCTCTTAAGTGGCCAAGAGTTTACACCATGACTAATTATTTTTTCTCTTTCATCTTCGACAAACTGGCAACATAAAGCGATTTCGACAATAGCCACGGCCTCTGTATAAAACAAAGGATCCCAAAAGGAAAATTAAGAGGGTTCAATGTAGACGTCATTGTCGTAATTCTCTTTGTTATGCTGACTTTGCCCTGGATGTATTGGAGACGAATTAGGAGGGTCTCGTGTAGGAATAAACCAACTGCGGGTAATGATATATTTGACAACCGGCTCGGATATTTGCTTATCAGAACCCCTCGGTAGTTTTCATACATACATAAACTCAAACCTGTATTCCAAAAAGGGGTCAAAACTCATGAAACTATTAAAATTTCAGTGCCGCTCTTACCAATTAAGGGGTTAAAAAAAAGGAATTTGTGATATTTTTCATAGCTAATATTTGACTCGCCTTTAGGACATATCTATGTTATAACGACCGGAAAAACGAAATTGAATGTCAATAAATTTTGTCTCGCTATATTTTCCTCCTACGCGTAGTATAAGTGGAGATCATTGGAGCATTTATAATGGCATCAAAACAAAGTAAACGTGAATTCGATCAATTCTTGTACCAATTTCAATCAATTCTTGTAATTGAATAATAAATGAGTAATAACCAGAAATTTTATTTTGCCGTTTAATTACACGGCTCTTTATCTACAAGTCACTTACCTCGCACAGTTGACGTGGAACGCTAAATATTTAATAAAGACATTCACGTTTCATATAAAAATATTTCAAATCCGTATCCGAAACTATCTAAAATCCATTAACGTTCACTATTGATTCTAAAAGTTAAGTAAACATCAACATGTCATATCGAAGTTGTTCATTCGGAAAAAGTATTCGAGTTCGTAAACTTTGTTGTTCGAGTATCGGATACGTGAAGGAGCGTAGGGCGGCGCGGCGTGGGGCGTCCGTACTCAACCGCGGGGCGCGTTGTACTGAGCTCTCGTGCTCCTGACAAGACAATCTTTGCCTGAATACTGTACATAGTGGCCCTCGACATAACAGCAACTTGTGTGCTTTCATACGGATAACGCCCGTAACGGGAGCTTTGCCTTTCGTCTGCTTGCCGAGTGCCGGCCCGCTAATTGGCGACGTTTACTTAAATGGAATATCAATAGTAATCGGTGCTGAATGAAATTATGAGACATTCAATCTATAATTTGGTCTTGAAAGGGTTTATATATTTTTACTTAAAGTCAAATAGCATTCATAGGCACAGTTTATTTTGATTATATAGGCGGTTCAATATAAATAGGTATATCAAAAAACAAAGAAAAGTAAATCTATACTAATCCATTGGTACTTAATATTATAAATGGGAAAGTGTCTGTGTCTGTTTGTTTGTTCATTTTTTACGTCAAAACGGAGCGGCTAATCGACGTGAATTTTAAGTAAGGTACAGCGGGGCAAATCTCGACTGGGTGGCAAATGTAACTGGTCCATTTTTCCACGTTTTACAATGTTTGCATTATTAAATAGAGTGTCCACCGATTGTATATGGTAGGCGTGTTCAGTGGATACATGTAGAAGTCAACATCATAGTGTAATAATGGAAAAAAATGCATTAGTTACAATTATCCCCCAGTCGAGATTTGCCCCGCTGTACCTTAGAGATAGTTGAGTTTGTCTCTTTCTAACCCCCCACTTCCCTACTATGGGGGGTGGAAGTTTGTATAGAGCATACCGCAATTCTCGAATTTAACTCGAGATGCCGCAGGCAAAAACTAGTACAATTATATTTCCAACTAAGAAGTATTTAAGAAGAAGCACACTGAATTTGTCAAATTCGTTATGAATTAGGTCTAAAACATTTTTTTATGAATAAATTTTTAAATCCGTGACAAATCATGAATGACAGTTTAATAATGCGCAGAGTAAAGACAACTGAAAGCTGTTAATTAAACATAATTTTAAGTAAAGTCTTCAAAGCATACGTTCCTACTGTTCCTAGAGATTGGAACATTATGTAGTATAATTACCTTCTCAACGCTTACCAAAGGCAGCTGCAGTTAATTGCATGTCATATGAGATGCTTTAAAATTAAATGTCATTTAATATCTAACTTTAGATACCTTTTAAGTACCTAGAGATATTACGTACATGGCATGGCATGGCATGGAGCAGTTCGAATACACCTATTCGAGTATTTGTATTTTTATTTTTACATATTTTATAAAATCTGGTCGTATTTTTAAATTAAAATACTTTGAATGACATGAACATTTTTAGTTTAATGTATGTTCCTACAGTCATCTCTGTACCTTGTCATATTAACGTCTTGTTTGAAATGTCATACGAGATTGCCAAACGATTAAAAGCGACAAGGTACAGAAATCATCACTACTTTATGCCGGTGACTGTACGTACGTAACGTACCCATGTAACGTAATATAAGTATACTTTCCTTAATTACATGAATGGCGGTCGAATTTCTCTAACGAAAAGTACAAAAAAAATATTTGTGCGTGCAGTTGATATATTTCACTGTCCACAAATTGGCTTCAAATAGCTAAATCAACACATGCAAAAGTATCGGAAAAAACTTTGAAATCCAAAGGACCCTTCCTCTAAAATACGTTTATTTTCCGGGAGCGTATAAAAAAACAGGCAAATCACAAAACAAGATAACATTCGCTAGGTCTTCCACTGCGGGAATCTCATTTTCAATATGTTTTTTATAACTTTCAGCGAGGAAATGAGGTGGTGGCTCCGGGGCGTTCGCGGCGGCATTGTCATCATAAACCAACCGAGGCCTTCTCCATAAATCCGCTACAAATGTACCTTTATACGCATTACGCCATAACTGAAAGGATTCTTTTTTGTCGAACAATACCTTTTAACTTAACAATTCGCATTATCTATATTGATTCTTTGTGAGTTTCGCTCCTTCATGTTTTTTTGAACCTACACAAACAAGTATACGGCCTCTTTGATGGTAAGCAGTCTCCATAGCCTTATACACTTTAGTAACTCCAGGTGTATCGATCCTAAGGCCGTTTTCACATTATCCGATCCGATATCGGATGTAGGAAGGATGTAAAATGTAGGATTTATGCGCTTCCAGGTTTTCATTTATGTATTTAATAGTTCATTATTACTAAAAAACGATATAAAACGCAAAAATTGCGGATTTAATGCCGATGGCACTCTCCTACAACAGTTTTTGTCCGAGTCACCATCGAACTGCCGATATCGGCAGGACGCTTCCGACCATTTTTGGCATGCCGGACCCCCCGCCAGTTGTCGGCCGATAAATATTTATTTGTGTGCGTATATAATGTAGGTATACGTTTGTAGTAGTGTGCGTGACAAAAATGGCGTCTATTAAACAGCTTTTAATGATCGAAATTCAAATTAGTTGACAATTTCCACTGAAAAAAAAGGTGGTAATGCATTGGTCCGAATTGCGGATACTACTAGTTTTTTCATCTTTTAGTAGATATAGTTGAATGTAAAATTATTTATTTTGCCTGACACTCGGAGTACTTTTAAGCTCGTTATTTTAATTTTACAATATAATGTTTGGAATATACTGCTTATAAGCAGGTATTAAATATAAAACATTTTTTTTTTTAATTCATGATACAAAATCATACTTCACTTCATTGATTTGGAACAATGCGTTTTATCGGACCTACATCCGACACTATCGGAAGCGTTTATCGGATGTAGAATGTCGGTCCGACATCCGATATCGGATCGCATAATGTGAAAACGGCCTAACACTGCCATCGGACATTAATTTCAACGTCACTTGGCAAATATTCCAGCAATTCCCAGGAAGCGCATTGCTTCTTCTTTTATATTATACCGGCGTCTATATTTACCAGTAGGCCTAGCACATGATGGCCGCGGGAGTATGTCGCCGCGAGATAGATGACACGTCTTTGTCTAATTGTATTAATGACATAAGGACAGGTAGTCTATCTCGCGGCGACATACTCCCGCGGCCATCATGTGCTAGGCCTGCTGCTCATATAATTCGGAAACCTTCAAATCAACGGTGAACAGGAACCTTCTGGGCGAGCTCGATCTATCGTAAGCCACGTCTTCGTCTCGACTAATAGTCTGTGGCCATGAGTAAGCCCAATTATAGAAATAGAAATATATTTATTGCAAGAACATAGTTTTATTACAGTCAGGGTGGTGTTACATTTAAGGAGGTCCTTATGTTCTACCCTATGATAGGTATGCAATATAAAGCTAACATGCAAAAACAGTTCTATTAAAAACCTAAATAATTTAAACGTATATCACAATGATAAATTCTACAGTAAGGGAATTTTGAAATACATACGATTTTATAATTATTGAATTAATTTAGCAGTCAACAAATAATTTAAATTTATTTTTACATTAATAGAAATAACGAAGATTGTAAAAGAAAAAAAAAGCAATAATAGAAAAATTACACATGTCAAAATTAAGCAAAAATAATCAATGAGCATTACGGGTTTTCATCAGACATAAATTCTTGGATTGAGTAGTAACAGCGCCCTAGCAACCACTTTCTGAGAGCATTTTACTAATGATAAAAACACTGCACCCTCGTTGAGTTCTGTTAACCTCACTCATTGGCAGGAACACAACACTAGTTATGAGTAGGGTCTAGCGTTACTTGTTTGCGGTTTTCTGTAATGTCCTACGCCCCTAGTTGGGTTCTGTTCTATTTTTGGAATAACATCGACTGTGATGTGCTAACATAAAGGAAGATTCACAATGCTCGTACCTCTCTTTTTCAACAAAGTTCAAGGACTTGATACGGAGCTTCAATTTGAATAATTCTCCATATTTTTCTCAAACATGTTTTTAATTAAAGGTTTTTCTACAATTACACGATCACATAAAAACTCGATTTAAAAATTAATATCTTCAAGCAGCTATTATACGATCTTAGTAACTTTTTGTTCGCGACAACAAAGAGGAATGCAGTCTTTTCGCTCATTTTTCGCCAGTCTCAACATAATAACCTCTTGTTGACTGCTGCCCGCACGGCCCCAAGCTCTCCACAACCAATAAGACCACTGAGTACTTAGACACCGCATTATGAATCGTTTATAAATAGCGCGTGGCCATCAGACAATATAAATGTTTTTACTGATAAAACATCACGATTTGAGCAAAGCATTTTAGTAGCATATCAAATGATGTACCTAAACATTCTAACTTCATATTTAGTATAACATCCCAGGTTTAACTCATTTTCTGTCTTCCGGCCGGAAAGCTTCAAATGTAATGGTAGATCTATCGTTGTTGTAAATAAATAAATAATAAATAATGTCAGGCCGCTGGGCTAAACAAAGTTATCGCTTCTCGGCTCCGTCGAGTAGAAAATAGTACACACACCTTGGCCAGTAAGTAATAAAGCCTCAGAATCACATGTTATTTGACCTTGACTCCGCCTTGGCCGACAATTACATGTGATCTGAGACATTAGTTTATTTACAGGTATATGTAATCAACTATTAAGAATTCCAAAATAAGAAAGGTGTTGGTCGTAAATATTGACACAACTGGATTAAGCGGTTGCGTTCCTATATTAAATTACTACGGGAGAACATAATATATGAGGTCACTTTGAGTAGGCTTGAATGTTCCGTCTAGTGGTAGTATGGTCTGTGAATAAGACGTAATAAATGTTCAGAACCAAAGGAATAAAAAACGAATATAATAAGTAGATAACGTTTAGAGCTGATGGAGCTCAATATCTCTTGGTAATAGTCGGGCAGTGTATGAAATGGATTGAAGCATATTTGATGGTCGTTTTACGGGCAATACGTAAAGATACATTACATTTATTATATTTTTGGTTCTGATTGTTTATTGGAGTAAAGTGTGTAAAAAGGAATAATCATTTTTTGACATCGAGAGATTGTAAAAAAATATTTATACAAATATTTAATCCAATTATACAATAGTACAAAATTTTATGAAACTTTTTTACGTTTTTAGTGATTAGATACTGATTGTCTCGTAATAGGTAAAATGAATTATTGTCAAGATCGAGGCTTATCATTGATTGATTAATTAATGGTTTCTAACAAAATTAATTGACACACAGTTAGATAAAATATATTTAAATAAATAAATGAAACCGAAAAATATTGAGACATTCTGCAATAATTTTAGCCGAAAACCGATCTTTCAGCCACTCGGTCATTGCAATAAAGCTTGCCATTTATACGTATTATTATTAATTATCGGACAATAAAAAACTATTTCATATACTGAACCCACGTTTAATACTTACCATTAAATGTTATACATACATACATACATACATACATATAATCACGCCTGTGTCCCATGAAGGGGTAGGCAGAGCACATGAAACTACTCGTTTCAGTGCCACTCTTGGCAAATAAGGGGTTGAAAGAAACCGAAACTGTGACATTGCAGTGACAGGTTAAATGTTATACTCAACTGAAAATATATTTTTTTTTCATGTCATAAACATAACTTGGCAATGAATAAATAATTTTCAAGTTGGCTGCAAGGCGTTCTTCGTAGCTTCATTCCGAGCTGGCTGGATTATCCATATTATCCCAAAATCTTCGAACGGCAGCTTGCACGCTACAATGATCTCGTACAAAATTAGCTACTTCAATTTTAGATTGTTACTTTTTAATCCTAAATTAATGTCGAGTAATTGCGTCGTAAGGTCTACTTTGCACATGTTACTGCAGGATTTTATTAGTTATTGATTTTTTGATTTGGTGGTATTCATTTCATTCGTTGAATTATAAGTTTTTGGTAGATAAAACATTTTAGGTTATAAAATTAACGGAGACTGCTTATAAATCATGTTTTATTTCTAATTTGAGGAGTAGTTTAGTCTTAGTTAAGTATAATGTACAAGTAGGTCAAGTTTAATGTCGAATTTACTCAGATTATTTTTAGCTTGTGTTTTTTTTTTTTTTTTTACTAATTAGGCAGGACATATTTACGACTTTGCCGAATATGATATCAAAGACTCTGATCATAAGATGTGGTTAACAAAGACCAAGACAATTGTTTCGCTAATGAACAGTAATAAAACGTTCCGTAACCAAGTAAATACATATGGTCTTTACAGTTGCTGAAAAAGTAATTCGCAAAATCACAATCCAGGTACTTTTTAGAATGGGAATCCCAACACCAGAGGGGGGCGTTAAAGGTGAAACGGTTTAAGGATTTTTTGCCCGTTAAATGGAAGTTCTTTGAACGGATATTCCGAGTGGACGAACGTGTACGACTAGAAATCGGATTAGCAATATCGGGCATAGAACACGGATGTATAGTTTCGTAGATACCCCACTGTTGGCGTCACAGTTAATCTGAAACATTAAAACATTTTAAACAAAAATCGAAATTTAAAAAAGTAATTACTTAGAATATTAATTGTGAATAACTTGATAGGAAAGTAAAAATAGCTGAATGATTATTACGAGTAAATGAAATCTATTTGCACAAGGTAGTATATTCTTATTAAACTTTTTATTAATCTTTGGTAATAATTTATTTGTATGTATATAATAAAGACATTAAACTTGTTTCTCAAATTAAAAAATGCTCTAACGCCGTGTCTTGCGTGGGCGACCGTCGCGCGACCGTCGCCGTCGCGTCTCATACTTCCATATCGATAAGGTTTGATTTCGTATGCGTCGCATCGCCGTCGCGCGACCATCGCGCGACCGTCGCCCACGCAAGCCACGGCGTAATACTTTTATATTAATTAATAAAACTGAATAAATTAAATCAATGAAAATAAAAGATTAATTCTATCGAGATTGTGTTCCTGTAAATCGTATACATAATTATGTATAACGGGTGGAATAGAACGACGGACATTTATGCCAAATGAGGAATCCTATACAGGTGTCCTTTCGTGCTTTATTCTAAACTCTAACCATTTGTGAGATTGACTAGAACTTGTTGAAATATTATATTACTGAAATCTAGATATTTCGTAGCACATACGACGTCTGTTTATTATACATGTCTGTGGTCATAGAACACTGCTAGAATCGCCGGAGCATTATCTTTCGCTGCTAGCTTTCGCGGCACGAAAGAACAAGAAATGAAATAGAATAAGTTAAAATCGAATTGCTTGCGCGGTGAGATAAATCGTTTTATAACGGGGTTATTTTATTTTAAGTGAGAAAAATAGCAATTCAAATTTGAATTCTAAAATTGAATAAACAAGGCCACCGGACGTTCTTTTTTTAGGGCAACCATGTCGTAAGACGCGGAACGGACGTCAGCCCCGCACCGCCCGAGTGTAATTTAAAAAACGTCTCCTCAGTACATTTTGTATAGGAAAGACGTAAGACGCGCCCCAAGCGACGCGGCGCCACGACCGTTTTTTAAATTACACTCGGGCGGCGCGGCGCTGGCGTCCGTTCCGCGTCTTACGACGTGCATCACCTGTGTGCTGTAGTGTGAGTGCAACACCTCACACTGCCTCACCTCAGCTTATATATAAGCAGCTGCTATGTAACATTAGACACAATAAACCTATATTCGATACAAGCGAGTTCTCCTTTAGTCCCCCACATCACATGGCGATCCTGCCAGTGCGGCCTTGAGCTGCACTGGCAGCGCGCCCGCCGCGCGAGCCAGTATCGACAATTTAAATATTAGAAATTAGTTGAAGAATTCAGTGCTTCATGGACAGTGAACAAACTTTTATATTATGGATCAGTGAATTAAAATCTCCGTATAATCAAAATAAATGTGTTTGAACTTTGAAAAGTAAAAGCCAAAGCCTGTGAATTTTTGTTTTAAAACGGACATCTAATTGGTGACATTGCTAAGAAACAAAAATCTGTACCCAAGATAGTTCCAAACTGATAATGTTATAGGTACGCGGAGACATGAATCATGATGACTTTAAGTTCTCGCGCTTTGTACACATATTATTTTTAAGTCTTACACAGGTCGAACGCGACTATTTAACATTATTTTACCTCTTCCTACGTTTTTTTCCTAAATTGCACTGGCCGTGGTCGCGGAAGACTGACGTCTCAGCAAAGATTCACCGGATATGTAAACAATACAAAACTATAGGTACCCGATATTAGTTCATATAAACCTGACCGAAACTTTGGAAAAAACCAATATAACATACCTGAAATGAACATATTATTATAATAATTAATATTTGGATATGTCAGTTTACAAATAACGTTTCTTCAAATGGCAAATGTCACTTTTGACATTAGATAATGTACTTCTTCGTGTCTAGAGCTAATATATAATAATATATTACGAGTGCAACATTATTTTAAAGTGTTAGTCGTGCTGCAAGAACTTTCTGATTTATTTATTCCATGACTGTTGTTAGCTGTATACGTTGTCAAAATCGTTAAATAAAAACATTTATATGTTTAAACAAACAAATCCAGCAGGGCTAGCACATGATTGCCGCGAGAGTGTGTCGCCGCGAGGTAGCTTAGCCGTCCTTATGTCATTAACATTAATACAGTTAAAAGAAGACGTGTCATCTATCTCGCGGCTACATACTCTCGCGTTCATCATGTGCTAAGACTACTGAGCAAACAAACTGCTGTACTCTTATCTATTTTTGTTATATCTTTAATGCTCCTGTCAATATTATATGTACCTATACACACATATAATATTGACAAAAGATTATCTGTAATGCCTTTGAGGCTCAATATTCAACGCATATAGTCATTTAGGAGACCGCTTTGTGGTTGCAGTAATCCAGACAGCCTTATAGAATGCTTATGTTCTATCAATAATAATTATGTAGGTATAAGGTATAAGATAGATTCTCGTATTTAACAGTAACTCAAATTATTTACTAAAGTGGAACAGAATAAGCTTGACTACAAAATATACAGGGTAAATATTCTTTTGTAGATATCTATTGTGCATTTCTATGACGACGTTTTTGGCTGAAGAAATGACACATTTGATATAAAATTTATGTCTGTTTCTACTTTTGAAAAAAAAATGCATTTTACTCAAATGTGACATTTAGATTTCTTCATAATCAAAGTAGGTACTGTTTTTACGGCTAGAGAAGATTTACCTTCATCAATTGACATTGATTGATTGATACATCTTATATGATGTAAAAAATAATTTCTCATTAAGTACTAAAAAATGGAAAAACAGGAAAAAAATAACTGGAATTACTTAAGTTTATTCATTGCTGATGACCATTTATTCGCATTAAGTGAGTGTGTAATAGTACTGGTCACGTCATATTAAATCATCCTGTATGCTTTTAATTGATATATTTATCTAAAAAAGTATTCAATGAACAGTAGCGTGTCCGCATCAATTGATTTATCTTCTGTAGCTGGTGCTGGATTCTGTACCTTAGGCGGACAAACCATCAAAATTTTAAAATATCATCGATTCCGCTAGATTTACCTGATGTACTTTATTAGAGATTTTCATGAGCGCGGCAGATTGTAATTTAGGCAGTTGCACAGAATATATAATAGTACAAGTACAGAAGGCCCACTGCTTTGATGTTCACGAAATGCCGCCTTTTTAAATACCTACAGAATTCTTACAAAGAAACGAGCCACACGTGCGCGGCGTCCGGTGATAGGGTTACCAATGGATTCAAACGAATTAATACTCACATAAAATGTTATACTATTATATTCAAGTCTTGGGTACTTTCTAGGTATATATACTGTATTTATATATTTTTGTTCAAGTTCCAACATCACAAGCCTTATTGAACTTTTCCGTGGGACTTAATCAGTAGTAGATCTGTGTAAGAATGTCCTATGGTATTTATTTTATTCAATATGTCTATTTAACTAAGTATTATTAGCCATTCCACACGCGGACATCGCTTAAAAAAACCTCGCGACGTAAAATAACAATAGAAAGTGCGAATGTGCATTCCGTGAGAACGCGCGCCACCCCTGAGTAGGCCGCGAACTCGCGGCCGCCAGGATGTACTTGTAGCGCGGCGATAGAATCGCGGAGTGAGCCGCCCCTGGCAGTTGCTACATCGAAATAAAATGAAAAAAAAGAGACAGGAACTGAGGAACAAACTATTATGAATAGTTAAAAAAATGACAACACATACCTACATAATATAGAACAATTGCAGATAGGTACAAAGATAAAACAACAATATAAAAATCAAATCAAGAAATCCTTCCAATCAAGGAATCCTTCAAATCAAGAGTGAACACTCATCTTCTGGGTGAGCTCACTCCATTGTAGGCCACGTTTTTGCCTTTAGCTACTCTGTGGCCAAGAGTGCTGCCCATTTGTACGATAAAAAAATTCTAACGTAGTAGAGCCATGAGATAAAACTACGATATGTAATATGTATATCTTATTCTTCCTTTCCAGTTAGTCTAGAGAAGCTCACAATCACGGGACGCATAGCAAGGAAGCGAAGAAGTGGAAGCATGGGCACATTGGGCACACGTTGGGCAGACAGAATAACGTCTGTGACAAAGTCTGGTAGAGAATGGGTATGTAATGATTGGTATAACTTTTTTTGGTATAGTAACATTTGATATAACAACATTTGGTATATATTTAAAGAATATAATCACTCATTAGACATAATTAACATTTGGTATAACCGCAAAATATCTACTTTTATTTTGTATAATCATTATTTCGTATAACACTTATTTATAATAACCGTTATATGGTATAACTATCTATTGATATACGACTAGTATAATATAATTAGCAAACAGTATAAAACATTTCATAAATTATTATTTTTATTTTTTGAAGGGATCACAGTTCTAACCTAACCTTACCTATTTTTCTGGTAGCAGCGCGTTGTGTGTAGGGATCATAGTTCTAACCTAATCTACTTTTCTGGTAAATGATGGATCTAATTTATGGTACAATTTCTTTTATTTTAACTGTGCTTTAGAAAGAATTTGTGTTATACAATTTATTTATTATCGGAAATAAGAATTATACTCAAAGTATGTTATAATAAATATTATTCGAAAAAATGATCATTATATTAAATAAGAATTATACAATTTGTTAGTATATTATTTGTTGTTATATGATTCAATAATTATATCAAATGATCGTTATTACGACTAAAAATATATCAAAAAAGTTATATCGATTGATACGCACCCGTAGAGAATGCCTTAAGGCATTAAGTTCGCCATTTGTACTTTATGTTGTGCAATAAAGGTTAAATAAATAAATAAAGACCACTTTGCAGGCTAGCATGCACCGCACCGGGCCCAGGATCGAGTGGCGTGGAGACAACAGCTGGTGAAGAGTGTCCACATTCGTCACGTCCATCAGCCATGAGGATACGACAAAGAAGAAGAAGATTCTTCCTTTAATAACTTAAACAGTAGGTAATTAAAAGTTTTTTTAATTATTTTCTACATTATCACGATCTTGTTATTATGTAATTTGATAAACATGAATTTATTTGCTCCTCCGTTCGCACTAGTATCAACGTTAATTAACATCATGTCGAAATTATTTCTTAACATCGAATACGCCTGAAACTTAAAATGACGAACAGCTTTTCAAAAGAGCTTAATTTTGTACTATTCCATAAATATATAAGCCCTTTTGAAAATAAAATCAAATAGTTTGCAAAGTCCGTATGCGACGATTTGCCAGCGCGTCGCGTAGTGCACACCCTTCATATGTATGTAAATATCGTAGGTTTAGCCGAACGCTGAGCGTATTTTATTGCGTTCGGAACGAGCCGGGTAGTGATTTTAGGTATTTACTGTACAGTCTCGGCTCTGGGCCCACATTCGGCGAGACAATGAAAAATAAAGACCGCTTGGTTTCGGAGATAACAGTCGCAGGCGTTGGAATAGCGCACAGGCAGAATTTAAGCAGAAATTACACTTTAGACGATGTTGAATTCAAATTCAAAATGTCTAAGGGTTAATTTTAATTTTGTTTACAAAATAGTGCAAGACTTGCATTTATAAATAGTATTGTGCTGATCCTTTAGACCATTTTGAGGAATTTAAATTTTTGCTAGTAAAACTTAATTACCGGTTGTGAGCGACGCAATTAGTTTTAAGTTTTGAATACCTGTTTTACGTTTGTCAAAGCTAGGGGACGAACGGGGAGAACGCGCGGGGCGCGGGAGCGGTCCTGATAGTTAACCGTACTAGAGCAATTTTTAAACCAGTCGATATACGCTGTTGCTCTCTCCGCACGTCCCTTATCGCTAGTAAATTGTGGATGTACCGCCTTCTACAAAAATATAAGTAGTTTCCTAATTTTGACTATTTCTTCATCGTAAATGAACCTACAAAGCCTTCAAAGTGGTCTTCAAACCGGATCTTGATGTTCTTCACGCCGCCGTCGAAGATAATGGTCAAAACTCGTAGAACTGTAAGAAAAGAAATGGAGAGAAAGGAAGCTTTCGAAGCCGTTCAAAGTGAGCCGAGTACAAGTGCAGCTAAAGATGGTGAAGTTAAAGTACAGGACGACAAGCTGTTGGAAGTACGAAGTGTGAAATCCGAGATGTTTAACCTTGAAGTGGTACCTGGCCGCCATAAACCTGTGTCCGAGAAATCTTATACAGCTTCTATGGATGCTCGCAGAAAGCTGGAATTAGAGTCTGCCGAAAAGAAATCACAAGTAGTGCAACCTGATAAAACAGTCGTTTTAAAAGCCCAGAGTGCAAAGTCCAACATGTCTGGCTCACACAAGTCTTTGTCACGCAAGTCATCTACATCTACCATCGAGGCTCGTAGAAAAAGGTTAGAGCTTGAGGCGGCCGAAAAGAAAGCACAAATAGAAATGCAGCTTATCGATAAACGCTTGGAAGCGGAACTTGCCGAATTAGAAGATGAATACAGTCCCCCGTCAGAATCCGATAATCGAAGTGAGATTGCTAAGTGGGTAGAACACAGCAATTTAGAGTTGGAGTCGCAGCGCGCCGCCGATCAAGGTCAACCTTCAGGCTCGCTGCGCCCGCCGGCCGACGTGGAGCCCGGCACCGATGGTCCAATTCAATAATTAGCCTGTGTACTGAAGGATATGATGTCCACTTCTGTTTGCAATCAAAACAACAATTCTAATTTGTTAAGCCGCATCAGCACCCCTAAAGAGCTACCAACATTTACTGGAGACCCAATGGAGTGGCTTCAATTTAAATCTGCATTCGACGAGTCTACCCGAGTCTGCAAATTTAGCGATAGTGAGAACCTATGGCGCCTAAGGAAATGTCTTCGTGGACCCGCCAAGGACGCAGTGAATGCCCTACTTATCAGTACCACATCTCCAGAAATACTTATGTCAACCTTGGAGCTACAGTTCGGGAACCCTGACGTCATATTATCCCGGATTGTCTACGAAATTAAAAAGTTAAACACAATGACCCCTGATTACCATAAAGAAATCATTGTGTTTTCAAACAAGATAAGAAATTACGTGGCCGCCGTACGTGCCCTAAAACGTGAAGAATACCTACAAGGAATGAGTCTAGTCACTATTGTGTTGTCCAAGCTGCCTACCATATTGTTATCAAAATGGGCCGACTACGGTTATCAACGCATCACCGATGGTACTACATCAAGATTCGACTTATTAGCTAACTTTCTTCACGAAGAAGCGCTCAAAGTGTCTACCTGTAGTGCTACTTTATTAAACACACGTGCGGACAATTTTAAACGTAATAAATATCTAAAAATGACTTTAACGCGCAGACTGTATTAGTGCAAAGTGGACAGAGTGAACTAAATAACATGTGCCGTTACTGTAAAACAGCTAAACATGACCTGCCGCAGTGTAAAAAGTTCTTTTTTTTTTTTTTTTTTTTTTTTTTTTTTTTATTTATTGCATACACATGTGTTTACAATAGGTGTTTTTATAGATTAGGTCACAACATGCACCCGTCAGGGTATAGCAACATAGAAAACTTACATACTAGATTCATTCATTAACATGCTTATTATTAAGTAAGAATTACATTAATTGCTTATTTCAAATTTAGATAGCTACTTAAAAATGTCAATTATTCACTACATTATACATAAAACTAATTAATCAAAAATGTCAGTAAAGAATTCATCCACAGAATAATAGCATTTTTGTTGTAAAAGTGACTTGATGCTTTTATAAAATAATTGAGATGTTTCCTGTGACTTAATATTATTAGGTAACTTATTATAAATTCTTATGGCTGTATATTGAGGGCTGTTAGATAGCATTTTCATTTTTGAAGGAGGGATTACTAACTGATATTTTTTCCTAGCACTACGAATTTCTGTAAATAGATGTCTATTTTTATATACATAGAGGGCTAACGTTAAAATGTACTGACATGGTAGTGGTAATATACCGTATTTTTTAAAATGGGGTTTACAGCTATCTGGGCATTTAATTTCGACCATGTTTCGGACACACTTTTTTTGAGTCATGAATAAATCATGGGCATCTGTGCTGTTGCCCCAAAGCATGATACCGTAACTAAGCAGGGAGTGCGCAAGTGCATGATAGGTGGATAGGGCAGTTTGTATATTAGTTGTCTTCCGAAGGTTATATAAGGCGTAAGTGATGCTAGAAATTTTAGATTTGGTCAGTTCTATATGTTTTTTCCAATTTACATTGCTGTCAATAGTGATTCCCAGCATTTTGAAATGATTGACTTCCTCAATTTTTGTCTTATTAATTAATATGTCAAGATTTAAAGGTTCTTTAAGTTGGTGGTGAAATTGAATTAATTTAGTTTTAGTTAAGTTGATATTAAGATTCAAAACGTGTAGGCTATTGCTAATTTCGTCGAGGCAGTCTTTGATTATTTCGTTATAATTTTCGCTTTTATCAATTTCGAATAGTAACGAGATGTCATCGGCGAATAAAATGTTGTATGTATTGACTAGATTTGGCAGGTCGTTTATATACACTAAGAATAGCACGCAACCAAGGACACTGCCTTGGGGTATAGAGCCGTGTAGATCTTGTCTCTCTGAACGTGTCTCTGTTATTTCATTTGTGTTTGTATCGTAGTGTTTAATTTGTACATATTGGGTCCGGTTTTGCAAGTAAGACCTGAACCAATCATGTACTATGCCTCTTATCCCTACGTTATAAAGCTTGCTGAGTAGAATTTTATGAGATACGCTATCATATGCTTTACTTAAGTCTAGTAAAAGGCCAACAGCATGCTTTTTATTATTCAAAATGTGTAAAACTTCTTGCATATAGTTAGTCACAGCTAATGAGGTAGAGCGGTCCTTTCTAAACCCATATTGGTTTGTATGTAACACGTTATTCTTTTCTAAAAAGTTGTATAACCTTTCACACATCGCTTTTTCATAAATTTTTGATATAGCCGGTAATAAAGCAATAGGACGGTAGTTACAAGGATCCATGACATCTCCTTTTTTAAAAAGTGGCTTGACTACGGATATTTTTAAATCATCTGGAAAAGTTCCCTCGGCAAAGGATTGATTGATGAGCATGGTGATTGGTGGAGTCAATTCGGTTATACAAGTTTTTAATAGGGTAATCGGAATTTCATCTATACCTGAGCTGTATTTAGATTTACAGTTTTTAATAATTTTAAAAACTTCCTGCTCGGTAACAGGTCGCAGAAACATAGATTTTTCTATGACAAGTGTACGTTTTTGTTTAGAATCGGTAACGGGGTTATTACTATAATTGACTGATTTAGTCTCATAAACGCTTGCGAAATAATTATTAAGAGCATTCGATACATCCTCAGGTGTCTCTAAGATTTCCTTTTTGTAAGGGCATTTAATTTTAATATTATTTTTTGTCACTGTTTTACACTTCCCGGTTTTTTCATTTACAATTCGCCACATAGTTTTACTTTTATTAACAGATTTTTTCATCTCTTGTATATATTCCGTTTTTTTTGAAAAAAGTATACATTTTTTCAAAATTTTACTGTAGGAGTTATATAATGCTTTTAATATGCTGATGCCGTCTGTTTTATTATTGTTGGTATGTATTCGCAGTAATCTTTTATGTTGACAAGAAATGCGTAAACCTTTTGTCAGCCATTTTTTTTTCTTACTTGTTCTAATATCGACATACTTTAGAGGAATTGTCTCATTAAGGATTTCGGTTAAAACATTTTGGAATGCCTTGTAGTTAGTATTTGCATCGTTATGTATTAAGATACTACTCCAATCCATACATTTAACAGTTTCCTTAAACGCTAGCTGATTTAACGGGCTGTAGACTCGTTTTAAGTATTTCCAGTTAGAATTTTTGAAAACTTTATTACTAGGATTTACTTACTCAAGAAGTCTTTACGCAAAGATCGCTGGCAATATGTTAAACGCCGCGGTTTATGTTACAAGTGTTTGTTATCGCACCACGACCGAAACACTTGTCCGGCCGCCGCCTGCGACGTAAACAACTGTGGATTAGCGCATCACCGGTTATTGCATTATGTGCCTAATGATCGACATAATGAGGACAATAATAGTACAGTGCAAGTGACCGAGATCGAATCGGTGCCTAATTCGGAAGTAGTGGCGAACTTGAACTCATCCTCTACCTCTATTCGAAGGGGTATGTTAAAGGTAGTGCCTATAAATATCCATGGACCCTATGGCGTGATTAGCACCAGCTGTATGCTTGACGACGGCAGCTCGGTTACTACGATAAGCGCGGACCTCGCAAAACGGGTGGGGGCGCGCGGCCGCCGCGAGTGCATGCGTGTGCGTGGCGCATGGAAGAACTCTGAAGTTGTGTGCGAATCTTATCTCGTGGATATAACTATATCTAACAAAAATGGACAAAAGTTTACGCTGACCGCGCAAAGTGCTAATGACCTTGACCTACCGAACTATAAAATGAACTTAGTGAACTGTGATAAATATACTCATTTACAAAGACTTAAAAATAATTTCTGCAGTGAAAACTTAAAACCAGAAATACTGATAGGTCAAGACTACTACCACTTACAGTTACCGTTGGAGATTGTCATCGGTAGCCCCGAGGAGCCCTGCGCCACTCGTACACCTCTTGGTTGGTGCATACATGGAAGAACTCCCGGCACGTCATCAGCTGCGCCCGCGGTGCACTCGACTCTGTTTATCTGCCATAGTGACGTCACCGATGACGACGCGAGCGAAACCAAACGGCTGCTGCAGGACCTGCATGAAGAAGTACGTCGTTCCTTCACGTATGACTCATTGGGCGTAACTAGTAAACCCCGTGAGAACTATAACGACGTATGCGCCGTGGAAAAACTTGACAAGACCTCCAAACTTGTCAATGGACGGTGGTATGTTGGACTCCCTTGGAAGAATGAACAATGTGAATTACCTGACTCCTTCCCTCATGCCATGTCTCGTCTAAAGGGAGTGGAGCGCAAGATGGAAAAATGTGATGGCTATAGAGAGAGATACAACGAACGCGTCCAACACCTGTTTGACAATGACTACGCACAAGAGTTAAAGGATACAGCAGTAACCAGCAAAACATGGTACTTACCACATTTCGGAGTGGATAACAAAAATAAAAAGCGCCTTAGGCTCGTTTTTGACTGCGCCGCTGAAACGAATGGATTGTCACTAAACCATTACCTACTTAAGGGCCCCGACCTACTGAGGTCACTGTTTGGAATTATGTTGCGGTTCCGAGAGCAGAGGATTGGTGTGACGGCGGACATAGAAGATATGTTCTTACGCGTCAAAATCAGAGAAGAGGACCAGAATGCGCTACGATTTTTATACCGAAGCGACCCTAAGGGACCGGTAAATACCTACGTCATGACTTCGCTAATATTCGGAGCTAACTGTAGCCCTTTCGTAGCACAATATATAAAAAACAAGAACGCCCAGCGCTTCGAGCCTACGATGTTACCTGCCTGCGAAGCTATATACAATCAACACTATGTGGACGATTATATAGACAGCCTGCCAGATGAGAAAACCGCTATTGAGTTGATAAGAGATATAAAGTCCATACATCAGCAAGGTGGCTTCGAGTTACGTAACTGGACTTCAAATAGTAAACAAGTTCTCGAGTCCATGCCAAAATCAACTCTCGGCGAAGCAGCTGTAAAGTTCAAAACCGGAGAACAATACGAAAGCGAGCGAACTCTGGGTTTGATCTGGTTTCCACATGAAGATGTACTGGGATTCGACGTTTCATTTAAGAAGATTCCTGAAAACATTATCAACGGAACACAGAGACCGACAAAACGAGACATTCTACGTGTTGTGATGTCTATATTTGACGTTTATGGATTTTTATCTCCGTTTACTGTTCATGGGAAAATGATAATACAATTATGTTGGCAAGAAAACATAGATTGGGATATGGAAATACCTAACACAATATATGAGAAGTGGTGCAACTGGATAAGTTGCTTAAAGTCATTACGCAACATACGACTTCCCAGATTTTACCACAATGCAGCGCATAGGAAACCTACGGGAGCGAAAGAGACAGACTCGATCGCGACGGCGGCCGGCACCTCCAGCGCGCGAGACAAGGATGGCGCGCAAGATAAGGATGAGGCGCGCGCGCACGTGCACCCGCTGGACTTAGAGCCTCCACCCGTAGACTCCACAACAGACTACGCGAACTTGGAATTGCACTTGTTTTGCGACTCGTCTAGTAAGGCTATGTGTGCCGTGGCGTACTGGCGCTGGGAAAGCAACGCGCATGTGTACGTTGCATTTGTGGCAAGCAAGTGCCGAATTGCTGCAAATAAAATTACGTCGATCCCGCGACTTGAATTGAACTCTGCAGTCCTGGCTGCTAGACTGGCTGACACTATAATAAAGGAACATAAAATTAAACCTATACGGAAAATATTCTGGAGTGACTCAACGACAACTTTACACTGGATAAGAAATAAGTGTCGCGCCTATAAGCCGTATATCGCTAATCGCTTAGGCGAAATAGATGAACTTACCTGCAGTGATGAGTGGAGGTACGTCCCGACGAACCTTAACATAGCGGACGTGGGAACCAGAGAAACATATGAGGAGTCTATCCTACAAGGTCAATGGCTACACGGACCGGTATTCTTATGCGATAATGAGCGCACTTGGCCGAAGGATTGTTTACAACCTGTAATCAATGAAAATGAATTAGAGTGTGTTAACATTATACAAATGGTAAATGATGAGATACCTGTACCTGAGCCTGCGCGATTTTCATCGTGGCTGCGTCTGCTCCGAAGTACTCACGCTGTTTTGAAGTTTATAAAAGGATGTCGAAAACTTACCGATAATAATAACGAGACAATGGAGGAAGCCGAGCGCCTGCTGATAAGACAATCACAGGCCCAGTCGTTTAGTGATGAGATTAAAATCCTGAAAGAGGGAAAATACATAGAAAAAAATAGTAAGTTACTTACCTTATCACCTTACCTGGACGAGCACGGAGTCCTGCGCGTCGGGGGCCGAATCGATGACGCTGCCGATGTGTCACCTGAAACAAAAAGACCAATAATCCTAGATGGAAAAGATTACATAACTAGATTGATTGTGAAGTCTTACCATGTCAGCGCCGCTCATCAAAATCAAGAAACCGTGGTGAACAACCTAAAACAAAAATATTGGATTACTAAACTTCGCCCAACGGTTAAAAATATTGCTTCTAAATGTATGATCTGCAGAATAAAGAAAAGCAGACCTGAAATTCCCAGAATGGGAAACTTACCTGAAGCACGGATGGCTCATCACCAGCGCCCGTTCACCTTCTGTGGAATAGACCTGTTTGGGCCGCAAGAAGTCGCTATAGGGAGAAGACGAGAGAAAAGGTATGGGGTAATTTTTACATGTTTAACCGTCAGGGCTATTCATTTAGAAACCGTCGCGTCCTTGACTACCGACGCCTTAATTATGGCCCTCAGACGCATGGCCGCGAGGAGGGGATGGCCTCAACAAATCTTCTCTGACAACGGAACGAATCTTCGTGGGGCCGACGTCGAGCTGAAAAGGGCACTTCAGGAACTGAAAAATAATGATGAGGTACGCAACGCTGCCATGAATCACGGGACCAAATGGACGTTCATTCCCGCCGCTAGTCCACACTGGGCTGGGGCATGGGAGCGTATGATAAGAAGTGTAAAGGCCTCGCTGAAAATTGTCCTGAAAGAACGTGCGCCCAGAGAAGAGACTTATAACACGCTGTTAGCCGAGGTGGAAAATATTGTTAATAGCCGACCTCTAACGCACGTGTCTGTGGAAGCTGGAAGTGCAGTGACCTTGACACCAAACCATTTTTTATTGGGCTCGTCGTCTAACTTACCTCAGATGGGCATCTTTGATAATTCCGAGTTTTTCCTGAGAAAACAATGGCGGATTGCACAGAGGCTTGCCGACCTATATTGGAAACGCTGGGTAAGAGAAGTTTTACCAGATTTGTTGCCTCGACAGAAATGGAATAAAGAGCAGAGGCCCTTGCAAGTGGGAGACCTAGTTCTCATTGTCGACCCTGATGGGCCCCGTAATGTCTGGCCACGAGGCATCATCGAACAGACCTTGCCAGGGCGAGACGGACGAACCAGAATGGTTAGAATAAGGACGAAAACGGGTGTCCTTACCCGGTCCGCCGCACGCGTCGCTCGAATACCTGTTGGAGAAGAGTGCTGCTAGGGGGCAGCACTGGGGTGGGGCATGTGAGCGACGCAATTAGTTTTAAGTTTTGAATACCTGTTTTACGTTTGTCAAAGCTAGGGGACGAACGGGGAGAACGCGCGGGGCGCGGGAGCGGTCCTGATAGTTAACCGTACTAGAGCAATTTTTAAACCAGTCGATATACGCTGTTGCTCTCTCCGCACGTCCCTTATCGCTAGTAAATTGTGGATGTACCGCCTTCTACAAAAATATAAGTAGTTTCCTAATTTTGACTATTTCTTCATCGTAAATGAACCTACAAAGCCTTCACCGGTATTACATAATTCATTCGATATACGTTTGTTATTGTTTAAGTAACAGTTGTCACAGTCATGCTGTTTAGTTGTTTTTGTGACAACATAAAATTATAAAATACTAGCTTTTTCATAATCAATTCATAAATTGCGGAATGCTCCATACAAACTTTACCGCCCCCCCCCATTTTAGGGAAGTCGGAAGGGGGGGGGATTTAGAAAAAGACAAAAAGTATCCTATGTCACGCTCCGTCCCTTCGGCTATCTCCACTTCACAAAATCACGTCACTTTGTAACTCCGATTTGCCGCGAAAGACGGACAAACAAACAGACACATACACTTTCCCATATTTTATAATATTAGTATGGACTATACGTAGTATCGCGCTGGCCCAGCGGACCTACAAGTGTTTGTAAATAAATAATTTAAATAAATAAAATAAAAATAAAATTCATTTATTTCACATAAAAAAAATACATTTAAACATTAAAATATACTTAAACTAAGCATGTGATATATGATTTCTATATTTGCTTCAACAACAATTAGAAGTACAGTGAGCACCGAAATTGCATGGACAAATTATGAATGAATTCATTGATAATTCTACATTGAAAAATTCAAATAAGTAATAAGAGATTCTACATGTCTCGTAGGTATTTTTTTTAGTTTACTGTTAGTTCGTAGTACTATGACATCAGCCTGTTTGATGAAGAAAATACATTCACAGAGATGTGTCACTGATGTTTTAAGTGAGGAATAAAGTATTTTAAGTTCTTAAAATTAGTTTCATCAGAGCTTAAAGCCACTGTTATCTACACATCTCTTGATATAATTATATTTGTGACTTTGTAGAGTTTCGTTTCAGAGTGGTTGCTTACCATCAGCTGGGCCGTATACTTTTGCTGCAATCGTGCTAGTTATTAACATTGAATAAATAGGTGTTTCGTAATCATAATCAAATATTAATTTGAAATGAAAACAAAGCGTATTTATTTAACGTGTTCACAGTTTTTGCATAATGAAATAACGCAAAAAACGAATAATGAAGTGAATTAAGCCCGGCGGGGCGTAGGGATGCTAAGAGGAATCCAACTAAGATGGATGACGTCATTTTCCCCTTCATTAACCCATTTACTTGGCTCGCACAAGCCAAAATAGTTTTATAGTCGACACTTGAATTTACAGTTTTTTTATACTATTGTTGTAAAATGTAATGATGGCACTAGGTATAAAACTATATCTACGGATAAGTAATTAGAGGGTCAAATGTGAAATGTACGTTTCTTTTAATGTCAGGAATAATTATGTTACATAATAAATATTTGTAATTACAAAAAGAATTACTTTTTAAACAATTACTCTAATTTTATTTCTATCCATACTTGGAATTACTAGCAGCTCTTTCCGTTCTTACCGAGAAAACAAAAACGAATCATTATTTTATATTGTAATCCTGCATGAAAAACAAAAAAAGTATCTAATAGGTACATTTATGTAATAATGTATTAAAAACTTCATTCACCATTAACAACTAAGAAATGGCAATAATTATGATTAAAAGCGAGCCCATGACACCCTTGACATTGTACAAATATACATACACTAGCTTTTACCCGCGGCTTCGCCCGCGTAATAAAAGTATTCTTATTGAAACGTTTACAAAAAATAAGATTTTCATTTGGATCCGTAGGTTTCTTTGTAGGTACATCTGTCCGCGATTATTTCGATTAAGGTAAAGCGGGGCAATTCTCGACTGGAGGGCCATTGTAACTGATCTATTTGCTGTACGGTCCGGTTTTGGCTGACTGTACCTTACACCTATTGTTTTTAAAGAAATTCTTGCAATGATTGTATAATTGTTACACAGCGACCACAGCGTAGGTAGTAGGTACGAATATGTATGTATTTTACCTATATAAATATTTATACTGGGGAAACTTCATACAACCCACATAGCCAGTATCTCGACGCTATGGTCGGTAGGGTAAAAAGTACTTCCTTGCATTATCGCTTACATTTTTTTCCATTTTGCTTATACTTATTGCAAACGTAAACATATAAAAGGCAAGCAAACAACGATCTTCTTACAGCACATTGAATGTAATAGTTATTACGGATGCAGGATACTCGCCGATGCCTACTTACTAATACCTTCCCACTGAGCCACCTGCATTTTACACTGCCTAGATATCGATTGCCGACCGATTATTCCGACCCCAATCCCTATTCTTATCCCCGTCCCTATCTCTATCTTTGTCCCCGTCCCTATCTCTATCTTTGTCCCCGTCCCCGTTCCCGTCCCGTCTCTGTCCCCGTCCCTCCCCTATCCCTATCCCCGTCCCCGTCCCCTATTTTTATCCCTATTTCTATCCCTATCCCTATCCCTATCCCTATCCCTATCCCTATCCCTATCCCTATCCCTATCCCTATCCCTATCCCTATCCCTATCCCTATCCCTATCCCTATCCCTATCCCTATCCCTATCCCTATCCCTATCCCTATCCCTATCCCTATCCCTATCCCTATCCCTATCCCTATCCCTATCCCTATCCCTATCCCTATCCCTATCCCTATCCCTATCCCTATCCCTATCCCTATCCCTATCCCTATCCCTATCCCTATCCCTATCCCTATCCCTATCCCTATCCCTATCCCTATCCCTATCCCTATCCCTATCCCTATCCCTATCCCTATCCCTATCCCTATCCCTATCCCTATCCCTATCCCGATCCCGATCCCGATCCCGATCCAAATCCCTATCCCTATTCCTATCCCCACCCCCACCCCTACCCCTACCCTACCCCTACCACTACCACTACCCCTATCCCTATCCCTATCCCTATCCCTATCCCTATCCCTATCCCTATCCCTATCCCTATCCCTATCCCTATCCCTATCCCTATCCCTATCCCTATCCCTATCCCTATCCCTATCCCTATCCCTATCCCTATCCCCCTATCCCTATCCCTATCCCTATCCCTATCCCTATCCCTATCCCTATCCCTATCCCTATCCCTATCCCTATCCCTATCCCTATCCCTATCCCTATCCCAACCCCAATCCCAATCCCTATCCCTATCCCTATCCCTATCCCTATCCCTATCCCTATCCCGTCCCCGTCCCTGTCCCTGTCCCTGTCCGTGCCCCTGTCAAATTATCATGCTAGGAGGTGAACTTTGAAAAATCCTTTCTTAGTGCTCCTCTAAGGAACTTCCGTGTCAATTTGAAATCTCTTGAACCAGAAGTAAAGATAAAAACTAAAGCTATACTTATGGCTATTTTGGATATTTTAACCCCATTGCACAACAACAGGGGAGAAAATTTCTTTTCTACCTCATTAGATTTTAAAATCGTTGTATTTATCGTGATCAGCGACCCGATAAACCATAAAAACGATACCCATATTGTGTTTTTGACTTTACCCCCTTTGCACCCCTTTAGGGGTCAAATTTTCAAAAAACCTGAAACATGTATTTACTTAGTCATAATATGTCTTTAGGAATCCTCCTGTGAAGTTTCGAATAAAATAGTCAAACTAATCTTGTTTCCCCATACAAACTTTGAACCCCCATTTCACCCTTTTAAGAGGAGAATTTTGAAAGATCCTTTCTTAGTGCTCCTCTACGCCATATAAGGAACCTATGTGCCAAATTTGAAATCTCTAGGACCAGCGGTTTCGGCTGTGTGTTGATATATCAATCAGTCAGTCAATATCTTCTTTTATATATTTAAACCCCATTGCACCACAACAGGGGAGAAGGTATTTCACTTCCGCCTCGTTAGATTTTAAAAACGTTGTATTTATCGTGATCAGCGACCCGATAAACCATAAAAACGATACCCATATTGATTTTTTGACTGTATCACCCCCTTTTCACCCTTTTAGGGGTTAAATTTTCAAAAAACCTGAAACACGTGTTCAGTCATATGTCTTAAGGAATCTTCCTGTGAAGTTTCGAATAAAATAGTCAAACTAATCTTGTTTCCCCATACAAACTTTGAACCCCCATTTGACCCCCTTAGGAGGTGAATTTTGGAAAATCCTTTCTTAGTGCTCCTCTACACCATATAAGGAACCTACGTGCCAAATTTGAAATCTCTAGGACCAGCGGTTTCGGCTGTGTGTTGATATGTCAGTCAGTCAGTCAATATCTTCTTTTATATATTTTTTTGATATTTAAACCCCATTGCACCACAACAGGGGAGAAGGTATTTCACTTCCGCCTCGTTAGATTTTAAAAACGTTGTATTTATCGTGATCAGCGACCCGATAAACCATAAAAACGATACCCATATTGATTTTTTGACTTTATCACCCCCTTTTCACCCTTTTAGGGGTTAAATTTTCAAAAAACCTGAAACACGTATTCAGTCATATGTCTTAAGGAATCTTCCTGTGAAGTTTCGAATAAAATAGTCAAACTAATCTTGTTTCCCCATACAAACTTTAAACCCCCATTTGACCCCCTTAGGAGGTGAATTTTGAAAAATCCTTTCTTAGTGCTCCTCTACACTATATAAGGAACCTACGTGCCAAATTTGAAATCTCTAGGACCAGCGGTTTCGGCTGTGCGTTGATATGTCAGTCAGTCAGCTTCTTCTTTTATATATTTATTTGATATTTAAAATCCTTTCTTAGTGCTCCTCTACACCATATAAGGAACCTACGTGCCAAATTTGAAATCTCTAGGACCAGCGGTTTCGGCTGTGTGTTGATATGTCAGTCAGTCAGTCAATATCTTCTTTTATATATTTTTTTGATATTTAAACCCCCTTGCACCACAACAGGGGAGAAGGTATTTCACTTCCGCCTCCTTAGATTTTAAAAACGTTGTATTTATCGTGATCAGCGACCCGATAAACCATAAAAACGATACCCATATTGATTTTTTGACTTTATCACCCCCTTTTCACCCTTTTAGGGGTTAAATTTTCAAAAAACCTGAAACACGTATTCAGTCATATGTCTTAAGGAATCTTCCTGTGAAGTTTCGAATAAAATAGTCAAACTAATCTTGTTTCCCCATACAAACTTTAAACCCCCATTTGACCCCCTTAGGAGGTGAATTTTGAAAAATCCTTTCTTAGTGCTCCTCTACACTATATAAGGAACCTACGTGCCAAATTTGAAATCTCTAGGACCAGCGGTTTCGGCTGTGCGTTGATATGTCAGTCAGTCAGCTTCTTCTTTTATATATTTAGATTGATGCAACGTTTAAAGAAAAAAAATGTACCTAAAGACTGTATCGTTAAGTATGAAGACAACTTTGAGTAGCCGTATTTATTTGCTTTTATATTTTTTTCTTACAAGACATCGGCTTAATAAGTCACATAATAAGGTACGAATTTTATCCTAGAAACTCGACGTAAAGCATATGGTTTAGACAAGTATTGACTTAATCCTCCCGAGTACCAATTACGATATCGGAGATATGCTACTAGAAAATTCACAAATTGCGTACAAGACGATACGATTGCGAAAAAAAAATTGCACGGTGCGAACTTCAACTACAAATGATCCACAAAGCAGAATATCTGGACATAGTCTAGCCACTGTTCTTTGTAAAAAGTAAAGTTTAGGATCTGTGTATGGCGGCCATTTAGAGAACCTGGCATGGCGCTTACACTAACTCCGACTTTGATGTCGAATCTATCATACAGTGTTTATATCAATCTGATTTAGGGACTGTTCAAACACCATGAATGTCTATTAGACTTTGGCCTATGGCTAATTTTTTTCTGTAATCTGTATCTCTCATCCTGCTTGCAACAAAAATTAACGGCAATCCGAAATGTTGCTCAAAAATGCGTTTTTTTTTTAATTATATAAATTCACCGCATTTATTCTGTAAGTGCCCAATTGAACAACCATGAAGAGGACTCTTAAAGAACATGTTTTGGCAGCATATTAACCTTTGTTTGTTTTAATCGTACAAAGAGTCATTGGAATATTCTCAAATTAAGCCAGATAGGGGATGTCCGAAATTTTTATGCTAGACCTTAATGAAAGCACCATAAACTTCTTAAAATAAACAAAATATCAGACCGTCTTATCTCAGATAGTGCTTACCAATACCTTGAATCATTATCTCGGAACATAATAATACAAAATCATGCACATGTCAACATTTAGACCAGGTTTTTTTTGTCCTTATACTTAACGATACAGTATTTACTTACGAGAAAATTGCACATAGGTATTTGCGAGAAACACAACGTCTTGTCTTGATTGCTAGTGCTTAGGACACTTAGGTGTAGCATATGTAAGTGCTTAAATATATGTCTCTCGAGCAGTTTCAAAACTAAGTTAACTTATTTTGCTGTGCAAAAAATGAAAATAAAAATATTTTATCATTTTCATCGTATTCCATGGTGATTCATTTGAATTTAATGAACACGAGCACGACCTAACTAAAGCTTTTAACGATACAATTTTTCACAATTCTTCGGCATTACAGTTGGTTCAGTTTATTGACTTGAAAAATGTATATTTATTGAATATTATTTTTTACTCTGTAGAATAAAAAAGCTAAATACGCAAATAGTTTTCCGTTTGTTAATCTCCCGTTGATAAGACTTTCTTTTCATTTTGTAACAACAGCAATAACAATATCATCAACATATTTATTTTATTTTTAGATATGGTACTGTGATTATCACTCATATTAATATTCTTCTTATACATATGAACCCAGCAAGGTTTATACATATATGTTTTATTTTTTGGTATTGTATGCAAATTAGGTAAAGATTTTTTTTTTTCAATACATCGTCTTTTTTACGCACTAGTGCGAGAAGTGGTTTATTATTATGCCAGGTCGAAACTTCGGAGGGCCATCTGTACTGGAAAACGTCGTACGATACACGTGCGAAAAGGAAATTCGTAATTCGTGTCGATTTAAAAGACTCCTTTCGGTCGTGTTTTAATTTATCGCCACTCGTTTCGTACTTCCTTTTTTTCGCACTTGTATCGTAATATAGGTACTATTTTATCTTCGATTTTGTTCATGTAACATATTTATTGCTATAATATTTCTGTAAAATTACAACAAGTCTCCCGGTTTAGTAACACTTTTCCAGGCATACCTTTTATTTAAACCTTGTCGTTGGTTGGTACTTGAGTCAAATTTTGATCAAGTTATAAGTAATAACGAAGGTAAAAGTAACAAACCGGCTAAACGTTTCAATTAATCTTACACATCTAAGTAATTAGATTTAATTTATTAGCGTTGACGACATATCTAGATTATTAGCAGGTCTTTGGCTTCACTTCTGTTTATTACTGACAGATATATAACGAGGTACAATATTAACGTGATGACAATGAAACTCAATTGATACACAAAACCATATTACCCATTGAACAGTTTCATTCAAGCACTCAACACACATAACCAGTATCACGTTTCTAAGAGGTCGAGCATCGGAGCTGTTCCTTTTACTACGTTTGAAGAGCACTCACGAGCGCCGACCGATTTGGGAAATCATGTTACTGAATCGACGTCAAGGCGCTACGGGTAAAGTTGCCACGGTCAATTGGTACGAGGGTAATACTGTGCGAGGCGATGTATTGGGTATTTTAAACTGTTATTGATAATGTGACTTGATTTTAAAATATGTGAAACAACTTTGAACTTGCCTAAAGACGTATTTTGTACCATATTTGAGAGGTAAAACTATACCATTTTGTTATTAACCCTTCAGGTGGCGGAGCTACAAGTTGCATAGGGGATAAGTGGCACGGTCGTTTTATAAAACATTCCGTTAAGTGGCAGGCGCCGGGAGCCGGACTCTGGGAAAAACAAGCCGATAAGTGGCAGGGACCGGCTCCCGGATCCCGTGCGACGATATACCTAGGGGCAAGTGTTCAACCTGTGGACACTTTCCAGATTTTGATATATTTTTTAATTTTAATGAAACACCACTGACAGTATCATTACACTCTTTATTTTTTCCAAAGAACAACTAATCAGTCTTTAATCAACACAGACTTTTATAGTGCTAGCTATACAGTAACAAAAGATATGAGCTCTTTTTTAAAAATGCAGTTTTTGTCCACAGGTACATAAGGCGTTTGTACCTGTGGACTTTGATATCCTGCCTATGGACGGCACTGTACCTAAGGACATAAAATCAACAATATAGATTTAACAAAATATTTTCTTTTTAAACTCTCAATTAACAAAATAAAATAATAATCAAGTTACTAAATAACACGTTGGTTATATTTTAATAGACATTTTGCTTCTTGGCATTGCAATATTCTTGATACAACTCTTCAGCAAACTCGTCAGAGTGGGATGAGTTTCCACGATCAACACAGTCATCGGAATCATCATTCAGCACGTAACACTTTTGACAAATGAAACTAGATTCATCACCAGAATCTATATTGTCCTTGTGAGCTTTTGATACGCACTTTGCATGGTATTCTGCCTTGCAAATACTGCACACAAGTAAAGCTTTTTTGCTATATTTTTTACATACAACACACATCTTGTATGTTAACTTAGTGTTCTCTAAGATACAAACTTTTTTTGAGTCTGATGCCTGGTCAGACTTACTACAATTAGGTATTGCTAAGTCTTCCTTATTAGGTGATTCTTGCACATTTTTAGGCTTAACTTTGGTAGGATTCATGGCTTTTTTTGGTTTAATTTTACTTGTACTTGACTGATGTAGTTCTTCCTTATTTCCTTTTTTATTAGCAATGTTCTTTCTTTTATTAATTTCTCGCTTTAATTCCTCCATCTGAATTGAGTTTTTCACTGGCGTATCAGTTAGTATCCTAGTTTTACCAGGTTTTCTTCCACGTTGAACTGTCCAAGCGACTTTGGTCTAGATTCTGGCCCAGATATAATTTTTGGTACTTAAAAATCGTTGACTTTGGAATTTTGTATTTTTCAGCAGCTTTCCGCACAGAACATCCATTATTTACTTCTCGAACTGCATCCCTTAAAGTATCGGGGCATATCTTGCTACGTATTTGTCCACTTTTACTACGAGGCACTGAAATAAAATAAAAATATTTATAATTTTGAAATGTCCACAGATACAACAAGCAATATTGTACCTGTGGACAGTCCATAGGTACATTCAAGAAACTGTCCACAGGTACAAATTTGACACTTTTATTTTTAAACCGTTACCGATCATTTTTAAAACTACTTGCGGGAAGTAAAAACCAAAGACAGCAAAGATCAAACATTAAATTTATATATGTGAGCACTAAAACAATCATATTAATTACATAATTTGCAAAAATCACATTGAAAATGCAAGTATAAACTTACTTTTTGGCACAAAAACTTTCAACAGCCGCACGAGACACAATTCCGTCCATTTATAAAAATGGCGTCTGACCAGTGTTGCCATATCAGAAAAATACTATTTGAATACGTACTCGATATTTGTCTATGGCCTTTTGTTTTTTAAATACTGTTAGTGTCCAAAGGTACACGCGTCCACAGGTTGAACACTTGCCCCTAAATATATAAATAAAACCGTCTAAAACTGTATCTAGCTTCCTCACACTTGCACGAACCATTCGTCACTAAACAAGGACGGCATTCAGTAAAGGTCCAACACCCTCAACTTCAAAACAGCTTGAAATATGACCCAATTTGATTGGACCAACCGCCTGCCATATTTGAGACACGTGTTTAAAAACCGTCTTTTTTGCAAAAATTGTACTGTAATATGTTAAAAAAACCGGCCAAGAGCGTGTCGGGCCACGCTCAGTGTAGGGTTCCGTAGTTTTCCGTATTTTTCTCAAAAACTACTGAACCTATCAAGTTCAAAACAATTTTCCTAGAAAGTCTTTATAAAGGTCTACTTTTGTGATTTTTTTCATATTTTTTAAACATATGGTTCAAAAGTTACGGGGGGGACGCACTTTTTTTTCCTTTAGGAGCGATTATTTCCGAAAACATTAATATTATCAAAAAACGATCTTAGTAAACCCTTATTCATTTTTAAATACCTATCCAACAATATATCACACGTTGGGGTTGGAATGAAAAAAAAATCAGCCCCCACTTTACATGTAGGGGGGGTACCCTAATAAAACATTTTTTTCCATTTTTTATTTTTGCACTTTGTTGGCGTGATTGATATACATATTAGTACCAAATTTCAGCTTTCTAGTGCTTACGGTTACTGAGATTATCCGCGGACGGACGGACGGACGGACGGACGGACGGACGGACGGACAGACAGACATGGCGAAACTATAAGGGTTCCTAGTTGACTACGGAACCCTAAAAAGGGATATAAGTGTAAATAAATGTATATTTAAGTCCCTGAATTACTTTTTTATACAATTTACTGTTTGTTTTCCTAAATAAAGTTACTTTAATACATGGAAGTGGAAAACGTAGCCACCTGATATTTGATCGAGTCTAGCAAAATTCACATAAATGGAATGTATTTTTTTGCTATGGAATGATTTTAGCCGTTTCATAATGAATCCAGTGATATATGGTTTATGCACAACATCCCTACACTTTTTGAGAAATTATAATTTTTGTAACACAAGTGACATTCGCGATGACCACCCGTGAGGGCCCCGCCACTCAAGGGTAAACTTTTTCTGTCATTTTATCGGTATCCTTGCCACTCAACAGCTTTTTATTTCAAGTCCGGCTCCCGGTTACCTGCCACTTTACGTGCGGTCGGCTCCCGGATTTCGCCACCTGAAGGGTTTTAGTTTAAAACATGGAGGATAGTATTATATTTTCCAATCTGTCAAATATTTGCAAGCAACGCTGATCCTAAAATAAGTTACCTTATAATTGAAACAAGTGTTAAAATGGCTAGTTTCACAGGCTAGTTTACACAATAAGCATGTTTTCTATGTTTCGAAAATAATTTGAAGTTATTTACTTAGTTATTTTGAATATTTTTCTTGGTTATACTTGGTGCAACTAAGTCAACTGCTCGTTTAATTTCCATTTGAAACCTTGCTACAGATGTAGTGCGAAAAGGGTTTCCTTCGGAAACGTTCGTATTTGTCATGCTAGGTCAGTCAATGTCAGTACATCTTGTACTGAGACTGACTGAAATAGCATGACACGTTCGTACGTTTCCGTGACAATACGAAGGCAAATATTTTCGCACTACACCTTATAACTTAGTTATTAAGAAAATAGTTGGTATATCAGCAGCACTTACAAAAACACCGTAAGAAATTTACAGTAATAATATTTACAACATAAAAATATATAGCCGGTGGTGTAAAATACATGTTTTGTGAAAATGCTATGTGTATAATAATTCCATATATTCCCCACTGTGCATGTTCGTATTCCCAAACATAAAGGACGCAACGTAACGTTTTGCGTAAGTGTCAATATCAGGGCCTCACTTACATGCTTTATGATCGATGGCTTGTGAAGTGTACTCGCGCTGAGAGGTAGACATCGAATCATTGGCGTAACATAGATAGAGGAATAGCTATGTGACGCTTATTAAGACGCTACAGGAGCGAAAATGCTAAAATGGAAAGGACCCCCCCCTTCCAATTTGGGAATTTTGGTTAAGTATACTAGTGTTAGTAGATTTATCGAAAAAAATATGTCCATTTAGAACAACTCAGTTAAAAGATATTACGAAAAAATCTTTCAAATCGAGGTTTTGCTCTCGACTGTTTCCTCCTTCAAAACATAATCAATCGTAACGAAATTTGAGAATCTGAATAACAAGGAAATAATCTGTGTCGGACCGTTTAGTTTTTTTATCTAATTGTTATCAATTTTGAATTCCACACCTTTTTTGCGCCATAATCAATAAGGCCGTTTTTGGAAATTTTTGATGGGCTCTAGCGTCTTTAAAAATAAGAATATCAAAAAAATCAAAACGGTCCGACACAGATAAAAATAATAATAACCTGTGTTTAAAAAATCATAGCTCTGTCTTCAAAAACCAGGGAGGAAATAGTCGAGAGCGTTTGTATGGAGATTTGACCTCTGCTGTATCGTCTTAAAGAAGAAACTTAGGAAAATGAGACTAGATTGTGAGCTAGTCTTCAATATATTTTAACCTTACGGACTGTAGAAGAACTCGCTGTAATGCTGATTGAATAAGATGATGCGTTTATGCAAATTAGAAATACGGGGTTACGAAATTTTGTCGTGGTAAAATTAAAAAGCCAAAATTGCTAAAGAAATGTTCTTAATTATATTTACTAATCCTGTACTGTAGTAATTGCAATAGTTGTAAAATCCGAGCCAAAACATCTCAAGGAGTCATAAATAGCCCCAAACGGTATTATACCTAAAGCGCGTTCCAGGTTGTTTTAGTAGGTGCTTCAAACAACAAACTTCCTAGTAGACCATGCACATGCGGCTGAGTAATTTTGCGCCAAATCATGATACACACAAGCACAAAGATATTACGACATGCTGTAAAATATCACGTTCAAGTATGCACGTTTACCGCCTACATTCACTTTGTACCAGTAGGCCTAGCACATGATGGCCGCGGAAGTATGTCGCCGCGAGATAGATGACACGTCTTTGTCTAATTGTATTAATGACATAAGGACAGGTAGTCTATCTCGCGGCGACATACTCTCGCGGCCATCATGTGCTAGGCCTGCTGATATGCAGTGTAAATTTATCAATATGTCGCGTCTCACGTTAGCGTGTCACAGTCGATATTATATTAAGATCCCTTCTTTGTTGGCGGAAAACTTGTGGAGCATTAAGGTAATAGAGAACTAGCAAATCACGTTACGCCCGGAGCTATTACGGGCTCCTCGTCCCTGCCTAAGTGTATTACCGGCTATTTATCGTGACAGTGAGACCAGCTCATCAGGGCCTCTAGCCAGAAGTATCATTTTTGACACTTGATATGCAGCTGGGTATAGTTTATACCCACTTCGGCTAGAGTAGTGCTACCTCGTCAAATTCACGCAAAATAGGCACACTAGTTGTCGACTTGCGGAAAATGCCCAATAAAAGTAACTAACTAACTAACTAACTAACTAACTAACCCACGTCGCTATGCACAAACGCTTACGATAATATCGTAATCGTAGCATCTCTGTCGCTCTCCCGTATTTCAGCAGTTCTCAAAAAGTTTTTACATAGCCACGTCAGCAAATTTTAATTGATCCTATTTTGTTGCCAACATTTATTGATATAAGTCGACTTTCGTAAGATATATACAGGATAATTAATTAAGAAAATATAGATACTAGAGAATCTTAATGACCGAATAAAACTTAATAAAATCTCAATTCATGAAATAAATCTTGGTAACAAAAAAGGAAAAAAAAATTTAACTTTTTCCTTAATATTTGTACAAACTTTTCGAGAACTGCTGATTTGAGGTACGTCAACGATTGTCATTTCGGCTAAGCCGGCTGGCTCTGTTAGCCAAGAGCTATAGAGATAGATAACTACTTATGATTAAATACAGAAGGTCAATGATTGCTCTCTTGGCTAGGGAGCTAGGTCAGTGTCATAGAATCAGTGTACCGTTGACCAACTAATAGCGATAATTGTATACGTGTAAGGTGTAAATTAAATTTAGAGGCAAGGTGAAATTCAAGCCTTGTCATTCTGAGGTAGAATTACATAATTACAGTTAGCTGCAAAAATACATGGCGAATTCATCAATGAATTCATTCATAATTTCTCCATGCTATTTCGTAGCTCATTGTAGGTACATTAGTAAAGTTCTAGGAAGAACATGTAATTCACTATACGAGAGAGTTCCTTCAAGCCTGATTTCAGAATGTTTTCTAGGACTTTGTACTTTGAAGGATGACTATCGGCGCGATCCTAACTTTAAGATAATGTATAGTAAACCGTCGTCAAATATGAAATCTATTGTGCCTGAGCTGTAAGTTCACATTTTTGACACATTTGTTTTGAAGTATGTTGCGATGTGGCTAAGACGTATCGTTTGCCAAATCTAGCGATTATTTGCGAATTGGTTAAATCGATTAGGCCCTATGTACAAGGAGGCGGTTAAAGAAATATACGATTTCTATCAACTTACTGAAGTGGCATTTGAATCGAAATGACAAACTCTGCCACAGAACTAGTGAGTTTAAAAATAAAAATGAATGATAAATGACATAATAAGTAAATCCTATGTGATAAATTAATATCATAAAATACTCACTAACGAAGATTCGCAAAAATGTAACATGTGTTAGATTATGTTTAACTTTTCTCTAAGACCAAATTAAATTATTTCATAGGAAATATTTTAATTTGTGTTTTTAGTAGACATACTGCTATTATTTTAACTATTTTTTTCAGCTTATACTTGACTTTTTTAAATATTATTACAGGATTTGTATGTATATATGTATGTATTACAGGATTTTATTTAAAATTTCATTAGGTAGCGCCAGTTTACGTTTTGTGGACGCTGTCATGTGTCAAAAATGGGTACTATGAAATATTTTAATTTCTTTAACATTAAATATGTAGACATTTGATTTCTTTAAAACACTACTGCGATTTTAACCGACTACTGCGATTTCCTCAAGTCTACCGATGACCGATAGCCGATTATGATAATGCGAAGTCAATCGCGCGTACAACGAGGGGAAATGTAGATGTTGGATCTTCAACAATAGCTGTTGCTGGTCTATCAGAGACATTGTGATATTATTGGAGCATACATTTTGTAGTCGCGGCATGGCGGATATACATTTTTTAGATTTTTATTATTATAAATAGTCTTACTCATGGCCACATATTTACTCGCCGAGGCGAAGACGTGAACTACGATGGAACGAGATCGCCCAGAAGGTGCCTACTAGTTATCATATAAGTTAGTTTTTATAGGCAACAAAAACTGACCTGAACAAATAAATGGTCAGTTTGTGGACTAAACATTAGTTACAGTTTAATTTATTGGTTCTTTAACATGTACTTGCCTAAGAAGCATTCAATATAATTTAAGTTTCACTATCAAGAAAAGTTTTGACAAAATGACTCAAAGTTTTTTAACCAATTTATTTAAAATATACTGTGTATTATTTTAATGACATACATTCTCAACATAAAGCACTCGGAATAATCATCAACAAATTGCAGCATATATCTATGTTAAATGTATAGGTAGGAATGGAAGCTTTTTTCACTAATAGCCGTAGCGAAAAAGTTTCCTAACAGAAAACTTGGAAACCACGTATTGAACCAGCGGAAGATTCCGAAACTACCGCTAACTTGCAATAATCCTAGGAATCTATTGTGGCAAAATTATTGTGTTGAGGGCAAAGTATTTGGAGCTCAAGTAATCGAGCAAAAATCAACTTTGCTTTTAGAGGCGTTAATAACTCTTTCAGTACATAAATGGTATATTTTCTGAAGAGAAAATTCGTAACTCGGTTTAAAAAGTCGTTTCGAATTTTTTTTTCTCGCACTTGCATCGTAATGTAATATTTATTTAGTAATATAGGTACCGGCAAACGCTGTTAACAGGGAATAGAGCCTCTCTCGCCTCGAGCGTTTTTAACGTTTACAATTCGTTATTCAATAACGTAAACGTTACGTAAAATAAATGTGATTTTTCTGTTGTAGATAACTAGAAAGTGGTTTGATTGCAATCACATTTTAATGTAATTAAGTGATAGAGTTGTTAAAACTACTTACTAAAATGTGAAACTGATGTAAGTACTTCTAAATACTGTTTTAAGATGATTGAAACGAAAGGTAAAAACCTCACGAAGATCTATTTTAAATCCCATTTTTTCCAAGTTTTCTGGCACCTCGAACTTTAAGTATTGTAATTCTTTTATTCAATAAAAACGTGTCGAATACACATTCGACCACGGTATATTTAAAAGTTAGCAAGGAACCTTTACACTGCGGAAAAGATTGCGCTCGGTGTTTTCCTCCATAAGCATTACGAAGCAAAAAGTTAATAGATTGGAGCTCGGTAACAAATTAGATGTAGCTCGGTAGCAGCGCAGGCCAGTACACACTCACACTAATAGATCTTGATAAAATATAAATTGAAAATTTCCGAAAGTATCCAATTAGACGCCAGTCATCAATCTTACCTGTAAATAAAATTGAATCACTGCAAATTATGAGGCACAATCATAAAATTGCGTCATATTGCAATCAATTCAATTTATTGAGAATCGTTCATGATTTTACTGGCAGGAAGAGGCTTTAGTTGATTTATATATTGAAATTATGTCAATTACAAACATTCACTCTTTAATTACGTATACCATGAAGATTTACTAATTTATAATATAAGGTAAGTAGATAAATATTCTATTTCTTCTGCACCAACATTGGCGAAATTTAATGTTATCACATTTACGGCAATTTTAAAACTGCGTATAGGATTCAAATTATAACGAACTGTCTTTGAGTTTGTGAGAAAAAAAGATGTTTTGAACCGTCAACTTGACTGAATAATAAAAGAAAGAGTTTGTTTAAAAGCTAATTTAGTTGGGTTACAAATAAGTATAACACTTAAGTTCCTCGTCCAAAATGTTAGATATTATATTAATTTCTAAATAAGAGTTGAACATATTATGCATAATGTGAAACTTTAGAACTCTACTGTTAAACGGAGCTCTGCGAAACTTCGCTCCCCGGACTCATAACATAGTTAGAGCCACAGATGTCATATATACCATAGATCAAGCAAACGTATCTACTTAGCGTGTCAAATGAACTCAGTAAAGTCCACTGGCCCCGTAGCCGAATGGCATTTCTCCGACGCCAAACGAAAGCGATACGCCGCTGGCTCTGTCGCGCCAATACGCAAGCGCGATAGAGATAGATATCTACTAGCGCTTCGTTTCGTGAGCGTTTCGTGAGCGATTGTGCCATTCGGCTAGCCACCCAGGGTGTAAGTTGAAGTCAACAAAAACATTAACACTTTCGCTACCAAGAACCCGACTGTCGGGTACACCGCTCGTAGAAGCGTAGCCGATTACATGGGTTTCCCCGTATGTAGCGAAAATGTCGTAGCGCCGCGTAGAGCCCGGTTTCGAAAGTGTTAAAAATGCCTCTTTACGTGATATTTTATTGCAACAACAAAAAAATTATGGACACTCAAGGGTCTGAGACATATTTAAAATCACAGGCAAGTAACAAATCAGTACAAAATCTGACACGCTCGGCCTCCATACAAATAGATGAACTTATCTTAGTCAGAGATGAAGTTTAAAAAGTGGGAAAAATAGTTAGTGTAATTTGAAATAGAGAAACAAATAGGTATATCATTTTATTTTATCTCGAGGTATTAAATTCACAAAATTGTGGTAACATTTGCAAAATGAAAGATTGATGCTGTTTTTTTTTAATTCAGACTCTTTTAAACACATAAAAAGCTTAGCAAAATGTTGTACATGTATAGTATTTTTTTTTTTTTTTTAAATTTGATATACTTACTTAAAAGTTTTTTTAACATTTATATTTACTTAATTATTCATACTAATATTATAAATGGGAAAGTGTGTGCGCCTGTTTGTCCGCCTTTCACGGCAAAACGGTGGAGATAGTTGAAGGGATGGAGAGTGACATAGGCTACTTTTTGTCTGTTTCTAATGCTAGCGAAGCCGCAGGGAAAAGCTAGTTTACTATATTATAATTAAGTAAGTACTACATTTTCAAGTAATACGAGTACACGAGGCAATGTCATTTTTATAAGGTCACCGTGCAAACGAAAGATTTTCTGCATAAATTCCGAACCCGTTCACTAAATACTTGTCAGTTACAGCTCTTCTGCAAATTGGGAATGTAATTTGGTACGAAATCTACGCATTGAAATTTCTAAATCAGTGGAAATTCTCGTTAAGCTTAAATTAGTGAAATAGTAAAATATTGCAGTACGAAATTAAGGCAAGTTCATAATGAATATTTATAGCTTTAATACCTACCAGCTGGCCAACTCGCCGCGCTAACTGGCTAACAATCGGCACTGCATACGGAAATTGCTGGGTACTGTGTGCTGTTTTTGTTTTCTGCACTCTTTTAATGTGAAAAAAGTAATGCTTTAACACGTTGTTGTGACGGTTTGTAATTTGTTTCTACAGTGCATTGTGACTGGTCACGATTGTTTTGGGTCAGATTATTTAAAAAAGTTAGTATTATAAATATGTAAAGTTTCCGCAAATATTACCGACTTTTAGCTGCTGTATTACTAGTAACTGAATGTTAAATGTCGCTTTCTTATGTCTGAAATTTCTTTATTTACATGAACATAATTATAATATAAGAAACTAAGACTAAACTTAAAAGCTAGCTAATGTCTAAAATGGGCCTTTGAGATATTGTACCAAGGATACTGGCGACATTTCCTCGCTGTATCGCAATGCTGATACGTTGTGCGAGGAAGTCGCCAGCTCTTCGGTCACCAGTTACCTCAACCAGACATTTATTGATATTTAAAAGGTTTGTATAGTCAACTTCGATTGCTCAAGTTGTTAATAAGTACCTACTTTAGTTTAGACTAGGTACCGAATATCGTTAGCTATCGAATCGCATATCATTTTAGAGTGAGTGGGTACATTTTGTGCATTCAAAACAACAATATCGATTACTTTCACGGCTCATGGCTCTTATTCATCTACAGCCCATTAAAATTCCACGTCATTACACAATTTCGCGCATCATCTCTCGTATACCAGCAACGTATTGCGTATACAGATCACCAGTATATTCTGCTGCAAATAAACGACATGAACACCCAATTCGCTTTCCAACGCGTAGTGTAATTACCTTTTTCGGCTGCTGCGGTGAAAACAAGGCGTCCGTTTCGGCGCGCAATGTAACTGGAAGCGAGTTCGTTTTAGATTCGCTTTGTATCAGAATAAGGCCACTGTATGGGTTTATACGCGTACATAGCGCTGACGGAAATTGAATGCGAACTACTATCGGTTCGACCGACGCGACGATGGACGTGTAACTACATTCAACTGACGTATCTGTCCATCAGGCTCGGACAAAGACATTCATCTCGTGCCCGTAACAACAAAGACTCGTTGACGTGTTTCAATTAGCCTTTAGGTGTCTATAGCTATTAGATAGCTCGAATAACAAACTCGTTAGAAATCTGTATTAGTAAATAGAAGTATGTACGATTAATGGGCCATGCAAATACAAATATACATAATAAATAGTAAACAATAAAAAGGTAAGTAACAAAACAATAACAACAAACAAAAGAGATAATGAAATAATAAGTGAGAATAATTAATAAATAAATTACATTTTTAAGTCAATCGTACAAGTAATGTAAAATACCCTATAATGGACGGTGATGCCATTATGGACAAAAAAACACAAATCCTTAAAAATAAGTACCTATCTAAAATTAGTTTCTAATAACTGACGGCAACGTACCATAAACTAGAGTTGTAGAGCTGTTTAATTTTGAAGTTTCAATGAATTCGGTTATTTCTGAAGTATTTAGCGGCAAGATAAAATTCACCAGTTTACTGAAAAAAATATCAAGACGAATTCTTAGTAATGTTGCTAAGAGAGTTGAGTTCATGCATAAAATAATAAAAAATAATACTCGGTGTATACTTGAATGGGTTTTACTTACTGCATTGAGCATGAGATAAGGTATAAAACATACCACTTTGTTGCTCCAAAGATATAAAGAAATAGCGTTATTTTGCTAGTGTCCATTACTGGAACCGAAAAACTGCGTACCTCCTATGATGGACAAGGAACAATTTACAAAACCAAAATTAACAAGAAACAATCCTATGAAATAAAACTATGGAAACGGATTAAATCGCGTATAATGAATTTAAAATACATCCCGACGTTTCGAACTCTTTTCGAAACGCCGGGACGTATTTTAAATTCATTATATGCGATTTAATCCGTTTCCATAGTTTTATTTCATGAGTAACTATCGCGGTAACCGAAGACAATATTATAAACAATCCTATGTTAAAATATCCCAAACTAATTTTATTTATGGTGTATAAAATTCACTCATTGAGTATCAGTTGGCTTTAAAAGTAAAATTTTAAACTTATTTCACTATCCATAATGGGGGATCCATTACTGGAGAACTGCCGTCCATAATTTGAGAAAAAACACCTAGTTGTAATTTGTTAACTATGAAGAAACCAATAGGAGTATCTATTCTGCAATACGCTTGAACTGTAAAAGAAGGATAGGACATTCAAGATTTAACACGCTTAGCGGTAGAATCATACATTTATCAGTGAAATATCAAAAACAGGCGAATATTTTTCTTAAACTGTCCAAAATTGGGTCCATTACCTTAATAATAGTAATAAAAGTCAGTTTCACTTACCATTTGACCCATTAAATGCGAGATATCTATGTTGTGTAAATGTGCATGTTATTAAATTTTTCATCATTAACCTAATAGGCTACTTGACCCTTTTTAGGGTTCCGTAGTCAACTAGGAACCCTTATAGTTTCGCCATGTCTGTCTGTCCGTCCGTCCGTCCGTCCATCCGCGGATAATCTCAGTAACCGTAAGCACTGGAAAGCTGAAATTTGGTACCAATATGTATATCAATCACGCCAACAAAGTACAAAAATAAAAAATGGAAAAAAATGTTTTATTAGGGTACCCCCCCTACATGTAAAGTGGGGGCTGATATTTTTTTTCATTACAACCCCAAGGTGTGATATATTGTTGGATAGGTATTAAAAAATGAATAAGGGTTTACTAAGATCGTTTTTTGATAATATTAATATTTTCGGAAATAATTGCTCCTAAAGGAAAAAAAGTGCGTCCCCCCCCCCTCTAACTTTTGAACCATATGTTTAAAAAATATGAAAAAAATCACAAAAGTAGACCTTTATAAAGACTTTCTAGGAAAATTATTTCGAACTTGATAGGTTCAGTAGTTTTTGAGAAAAATACGAAAAACTACGGAACCCTACACTGAGCGTAGCCCGACACGCTCTTGGCCGGTTTTTAAAGTATATCTTATATTATTAATCACTGTCCAATTAATCGAAAAAACAACTACCATAGCCATCATACACTTTTAAAACCCAAAATCTATAGACATTGGTTTCTTATTGTCTAGTACTACAGGAAACAATCAATTATTTTACCAAATACGATAAGAGTTTAGTAGTAGAAAGGCATATTTTTATCACCATATCCAAGTAAATATGAACATTGTGCATCATTATTTTTAAAATCGGGACTTAATCGCGTATAACTACATATTAAACTGACCTCCAACGTTTCAAGGACGGCGTTGTCCCCGTGGTCTCGGAGAAAAATAATGATGTGTAATAATCGTGAAAGTTTAAATCAGTGATGAACATTGTGCTTTTTGATTTGTTTACTGGCTTCTCCCACTTAAGGTATACACCTTGTTTTTATTGAATTCTGTTAACTTTAAGGGAAGATTACATTAAATACGATTAATTTCTCTAAGAAAATAGCGACTTGCGTAAGTCTTGCGGTTATCGAGTTATTAAAAAAGTAAAGATAATTGCTGAACACGTGTGTCACAGCCTTTACCAATTCCTAATGTTATTTGTTTTGACATGTGCCGTCAATCACTTGACACCAAAGAGAATATAGTCTTCTAGAGCGCTACGGTCTAAGTCAATTGTGTAACGGACTACGTGAATTGCTTGGCTGTCGCTAGATGACTCTAGCAGTTCTTTTTCATGGAGTTACGTCCTTTTGCCTCAAATCATTTTGAGTTTCTGCTGCTTTGACAGTTTCGGAATTCACAAGCATTCATTAAGTTGCGATAGCTTTATAGCCAACTAATTATTGTTAAAATGTCACATCAGATGGCGCTGGACTTGGGTTGTCGACAGATTTCATAGATTAAATAAGTTTTGTTCAATTTGACACAGTGACAATAATTGTCATTCTGGTTTTCAACTTGACATAAATTGTAAAAATGCCGTGTACATGTGCATACGTGAACTGCAAAAATCTATCCGGAGAAATTTTAGTGTTCCGATTCCCGGTTAACGAAGAAGATAGGTTGGCGTTATGGGTGGAAAATTCAGATACCTACAGCTTCATAAAAAAAAAAGATTAAGTTGGTAAGCAAATACTTAAATGGTTGAGCATGAAACCCGAAGCACTTCCTGTCTCGAGTCATTAGACGTGATACATTAGGGGCAGGTACCGGTGTTATTTTTAACATTTTATCAAGCGAGCGAGTGCTGAAGAACCATGTTTTTAAATTTGAATCACACGGCTAGGACGCCCAGCACTTCGATGTTTTAAGTTGAACTATAATATTAAATTAACATCTGAGGAAAGTTATATCCAGCAATAAGTTACGTTTCTTCTAATTCAAATAATTATAGTACACTTAATTCTGGAAATTTCATAATTTCAAACGGGTACAATGTTTAGTTTCAGTGTTTGTGTAGGTACACAAATGATTACGTGAATATCTAATAAGAAACTATTCCATAATTCAATAACTCAGTTTTTAGGGTTCCGTACCTCATAAAGGAAAAACGGAACCCTTATAGGATCACTCGTGCGTCTGTCTGTCCGTCTGTAACAGCTAATTTTCTCCAAAACTACTCAACCGATCAACTTGAAATTTTGGCACAGGACTAACCTGTGAGCCAAAGATGGACATGTAATTTAAAAGTGAAAATTAAAAACTGAAGTTTTTTGAAGTATACGTACCTATTGTGTTACATATCAAATGAAAGAGCGTGAGCGAGATACTAAGTTTCAAAAATATGTTTTTAAATAATTTTTTAACCATTCGAGTCCCAGCGACATCATATGATGTCAGTAAAATATAAGTAAATAGGTACATATAGATGCTTGGGACTCGAAGGGGGAAGCCCTTCTTGTAGTGTACGGAACCCTTGCAACGCGAGTACAACTCGCACTTGGCCGTTTTTAGGGTTCCGTAGTCAACTAGGAACCCTTATAGTTTCGCCATGTCTGTCTGTCCGTCTGTCCGTCCGTCCGTCCGTCCGTCCGTCCGTCCGTCCGTCCGTCCGTCCGTCCGTCCGTCCCGTCCGTCCGTCCGTCCGTCCGTCCGTCCGTCCGTCCGTCCGTCCGTCCATCCGTCCGTCCGCGGATAATCTCAGTAACCATTAGCACTAGAAAGCAGAAATTTGGTACTAATATGTATATCAATCACGCCAACAAAGTGCAAAAATAAAAAATGGAAAAAAATGTTTTATTAGGGTACCCCCCCCCTACACGTAAAGTGGGGGCTGTTATTTTTTTTCATTCCAACCCCAACGTGTGATATATCGTTGGATAGGTATTTAAAAATGAATAAGAGTTTACTAAGATCGTTTTTTAAAAATATTAATATTTTCGGAAATAATCGCTCCTAAAGGAAAAAAAGTGCGTCCCCCCCCCCTCTAACTTTTGAACCATAAGTTAAAAAAATATGAAAAAAATCACTAAAGTAGAACATTATAAAGACTTTCTAGGAAAATTGTTTTGAACTTGATAGGTTCATTAGTTTTTGAGAAAAATACGGAAAACTACGGAACCCTACACTGAGCGTGGCCCGACACGCTCTTGGCCGGTTTTTTTTAACATCTTAGGCACATTTACGTAGACAAGATTCATTTATTTCATAATACAATTTTTTTATACTACGTCGGTGGCAAACAAGCGTACGGTCCGCCTGATGGAAAGCGGTCATCATAACCTATGGACGCCTGCAACTCAAGTACATTCTTGTCACATGCGCGTTGCCACCCCATTAGAAACTTGTACATTCCCTTTTGCTGTGTTAAGTAGGTACACAGCAAAAAGGAGTGTATAAGTTCCAAGGAGGGTTCGGGTTGCCGACGACTCAAAGGACAATAGACGGAACAAGTTAGTTCCGTAAGTCCTCCCGTCATCCAGCACACCGCACCCTCGTTGAGCTCTGGCAGCCTTACTCACCGGCAGGCACTATGAGTAGGGTCTAGTGCTATTTGGCTGCGGACTTCTGTAAGGCGGAGGTACTACCCCAGTTGGGCTCTGCTCTAGATTCGAGCGAGACGATATCCGCTGTGCTGTGCCCTAACACACAAAGCGGAATATCACTCGCTATGCCCTACCAGCCCTACCTCCTATGATAATTAGACTGTAAATTATTTATTCATAAGCAATACTACATTATGTTTTATACGGAAACTAAAATAAAATTTGCATGACAATCTACGATCGTTTAAGGAATTCATATTATGATCGTCAAGTATAGTACCTACGCTATGTTGTATGTGTTAAATCGTACAGTGACCTGCAAAATTGCATGGAAATATTATAAATTCGCCATCCACTTCTGCAGCTCACTGTGCATAGTTCTTAAAAGTAGGTAAATAATTACAATTCCATACCATTTCTAATAAATCTCCTGGAATGAATCGTCAAATTACAAAGGGTTTATTTATTGGATAGGGTTTCCTCAAACCTATTGGCAAAGCCGATTTCATGGCTTTCACCGACTAAAAATCGATGTCGCGAAAGCATCTATGAAGATGAACTAACGAGCAATTTTTGGTCGGCTAGAGCATATTTCGCGTCGATAGGTTTGGGGAGACCCTTACACATCAATTCACAATGACTACAGTGCTGGAGAAAATGCTTCATACACCGGCATATAAAATAAACTTTCGATCATAAGTTACCTTACCTCTTTATACCTACATATATGTACAATTAATGACAAACAATTAATTTAAAAAGTAAAAAGTTACAAAGGTCATGGATTGACTGTGTCTCAAATACAGAGGTAAATTCCTATACCATTCTAAACAAACAATGAAGTGAATGTAATTTTTCAAATATAGTCTCATTAATAAAGCCTGTCAACCAAATTTTGGCAGTAGCAATGTACATCAAACTAAAGTATGGTATCCCTATGAAACGAACAAAAACCAGCAATGTACGTCGAACAGCCACAGATATTTTTTTTTCAAGGGGCTCCCTCCTTCCTTACGAATTAGATAATGTATTAAAAAGGGACGGATATGTGCTAGTCGTTTCTCTTTTTGGTAGGTTGGAGATTTCCACAGATAAGATACAAATGACACGCGAATTTCCACCGATTTTCAAAACTATTAGTGTTGCTAGCCCGCGATTTTTCAAATTTGCCGCCTTTTTCTAGTGACAAGATTTGGTTGACGGTCTATAGATACCTCTATTACTGAGACTATATAAAAATACACTCTGTCTCACGTCACTAGTAGAGGTAAATGTGACTATGCAGTCGAAAAAGCTTATCTCAGTTATAGAGGTCTTATTTGTCTCACTAATACAGGTAAAGTAGTGCACTTATAGTGACTTTGGTATTTTTATAAGAACAGCATGCACTTTCGTTCAGAACAGTGACATTTGGTGCAGTGGAACTGCTGATGATGGTTTGAACCGAACTCAAATCTGAACTGCACACTTAAAGTGACTTTGGTATTTTTATAAGAACAGCATGCACTTACGTCCAGAACAGTGAAATTTGGTGCAGTGGAACTGCTGATGATGGTTTGAACCGAACTCAAATCTGAACTGCACACTTAAAGTGACTTTGGTATTTTTATAAGAACAGCATGCACTTTCGTTCAGAACAGTGACATTTGGTGCAGTGGAACTGCTGATGATGGTTTGAACCGAACTCAAATCTGAACTGCACACTTAAAGTGACTTTGGTATTTTTATAAGAACAGCATGCACTTACGTCCAGAACAGTGAAATTTGGTGCAGTGGAACTGCTGATGATGGTCACAACCGAACTCCTCAAATCTGAACGGCACACTTATAGTGACTTTGGTATTTTTATAAGAATAGCATGCACTTTCGTCCAGAACAGTGACATTTGGTGCAATGGGACTGCTGATGATGGTCAGAATCGAACTCCTGAAATCTGAACGGCACGCTTATAGTGACTTTGGTATTTTTATAGGAACAGCATGCACTTACGTCCAGAATAGTGACATTTGGTGCAGTGGAACTGCTGATGATGGTCACAACCGAACTCCTCAAATCTGAACGGCACGGTTGTAGTTACTTTGGTATTTTTATAAGAACAGCATGCACTTACGTCCAGAATAGTGACATTTGGTGCAGTGGAACTGCTGATGATGGTCAGAACCGAACTCCTCAAATCTAAACGGCACGCTTGTAGTTACTTTGGTATTTTTATAAGAACAGCATGCACTTACGTCTAGAACAGTGATATTTGGTGCAGTGGATTTTCTGATCATGGTCAGAACCAAACTCCTCAAATCTGAATGGCACACTTACAGTGACTTTGGTATTCTTATAAGAACAGCATGCACTTACGTCCAGAACAGCGATATTTGGTGCAGTAGAACTGCTGATGATGGTCAGAACCGAACTCCTAAAATCTGAACGGCACACTCATAGTGACTTTGGTATTTTTGTAAAAAAAGCATGCCTTTAAGTTCAGAACAGTGACATTTATTTAGTTATGTTTGTTAAGCATATTGAGTTTTCAAGTCCAAGTTTGTCAAGCTTCAATTTCTTATAATCGGATTCATGAGGAATTGAGGAAAAACGGAGACGGCAAAACTGCCGAATCTTGAAAAAATATTGTTTGTAATTAGAGATAAGAAAGTCTCTCCATAAGTTCCAACCATTCATTATTTATTCTTATTTATTGATCATATTTTTGTTTTTAGGAAATTCCGCCCTGCACTCCCTAACAAAAAAGGAATTGAGCCATAGATTTATATGTGCTGCTCATTTCTATCCTCTCCAAATAGCCAAAGGAAACGAGATGTGCCGCCTTCTTGGTCCACAATCTAAAGTCAAAAAGTTGTTGGGATAATGTTTGTTGTGATTTACCCTGGACAATTCCTGACAATCTAAAATCAAAAAATTGTTAGGATAATGTTTATTGTGATTTACCCTGGACAATTCCTGACAATCTAAAATCAAAAAGTTGTTGGGATAATGTTTATTGTGATTCACCCTGGACAATTCCTGACAATCTAAAATCAAAAAGTTGTTGGGATAATGTTTATTGTGATTTACCCTGGACAATTCCTGACAATCTAAAATCAAAAAGTGGTTGGGATAATGTTTATTGTGATTTACCCTGGACAATTCCAGACAATCTAAAGTCAAAAAGTGGTTGGGATAATGTTTATTGTGATTTACCCTGGACAATTCCAGACAATCTAAAGTCAAAAAGTGGTTGGGATAATGTTTATTGTGATTTACCCTGGACAATTCCTGACAATCTAAAATCAAAAAGTTGTTGGGATAATGTTTATTGTGATTTACCCTGGACAATTCCTGACAATCTAAAATCAAAAAGTGGTTGGGATAATGTTTATTGTGATTTACCCTGGACAATTCCAGACAATCTAAAGTCAAAAAGTGGTTGGGATAATGTTTATTGTGATTTACCCTGGACAATTCCTGACAATCTAAAATCAAAAAGTGGTTGGGATAATGTTTATTGTGATTTACCCTGGACAATTCCAGACAATCTAAAGTCAAAAACTTGTTGGGATAATGTTTATTGTGATTAACCCTGGACAATTCCAGACAATCTAAAATCAAAAAGTTGTTGGGATAATGTTTATTGTGATTCACCCTGGACAATTCCAGACAATCTAAAGTCAAAAAGTTGTTGGGATAATGTTTACTGTGATTTACCCTGGACAATTCCTGACAATCTAAAATCAAAAAGTGGTTGGGATAATGTTTATTGTGATTTACCCTGGACAATTCCAGACAATCTAAAGTCAAAAAGTGGTTGGGATAATGTTTATTGTGATTTACCCTGGACAATTCCTGACAATCTAAAATCAAAAAGTGGTTGGGATAATGTTTATTGTGATTTACCCTGGACAATTCCAGACAATCTAAAGTCAAAAACTTGTTGGGATAATGTTTATTGTGATTTACCCTGGACAATTCCAGACAATCTAAAATCAAAAAGTTGTTGGGATAATGTTTATTGTGATTCACCCTGGACAATTCCAGACAATCTAAAGTCAAAAAGTTGTTGGGATAATGTTTACTGTGATTTATCTTACAATACTCTTCTGAACAACTTTACAGCTCCAGAACACGCGACTCGCGAGGTTTTTGGAGGTTGGAGCCCGGGAAGACGGTTATTGGCTACATGCCCATCTCGCACCCAATACTGGTATTTTCTTGGATTCGACCTCCTACTTATACTGGCGACTGGCTTGCGACTCGGAGTTTGGATGGGTATGCCCACAGATTCAAAAAAAATAATTTTTTGCTCTGAGTGTGTGCCATACATATGTATAAGTATGCTCTTGTGGCACAGACGTGGAACGTGGACCAACTGGGACATCATGGATTATCTTGTCAAAAAAGTGCAGGTTAATTTTTAGTCTTAGTTTCTATGGTAGCTAGGGCTTGCAATATCGGACGATTTTCAATTCCGGAACTGGTTTTCGAGATTGGACTTCAATTCCGGAATTCCGGAACTAGTTCCGGAATTGAACAATTTTTTTTGGTTTGGTTTTCTGGTGGGTTTTTGATGAAATAGTACAATTTTAAATTGAAATTTATTATAAATTGACGTTTAAGACAATAACTCCGTACCTGAAAGGCATATAACACTGAAATTTTCATTTTAGTAATTTTACAGGAAAGCCCATTTTGTGTCATCGGTCTTGCAAGGTATTGAACTACAGTTAACGATACAAACGAGGTTTTAGTGCCAGTTTTCTGATAGTGGTCAACGTTAAAGTTATTTTTTTATCCATTGACCATCGGAATAATATAAAAGTAATAATTTATAAGAATGGCATATAACTTCTTGTTCACATAACTGTAATAAAAGAAATTTTGAATTACCTTTATCAGACTCGAGTAGGGACAAAAGATATCTAAGTTAGCCCAAAAAGACAGATTTTATGATTTATTCTTAGGTACCTACAACTACATGTACACCTTAATTTTTTGCAAAAAAATAAATCATTCTTTTCATATTCATCATTTTCCATACATTCGCTTCTCAAATCTTTTGATTTTGTGGTAAATGGTAATAGACTTAGATAGAGTTTAGTAAAATATGCACACGTCTTTGTGAAAAGTGTATAAAGTAACTACAACGTTATGCTAGTGAATGAATGTAATACCAAACCAAATACTACGATTTGCGTCTGAACTTAAGACTTTATGCCTAAAATATTCAGTGCTATGACTGCTATGAGAAAAGAAGTAAAATTTTGAGTTTATGCCGCTTTAATACCGATTAACTTAGATTATTACGGAAATTTTAGGTTCGATCTAATAAATTGAGCATAAATAACGCTGATAAAATAATATTGTACCTAATGTTATTTATTTATATTTAATTGTCCTTCAGTATTCGAGCATAACACTCAACTCCCGGCTAGTAATTTTAAATTATCACAAGACACAACTTTCTACAACAAATATTTACTTTGAACTGATTATATATTTCACTTACCTATTAGCTACTCGTAAAACAATTGAGAGCAAAACCAGAAAGTGACAATGGTATAATATTAGCGGGTTAAAACTACACTATCTCGCTCTAACTAGCCCTGGATGCAATCCTTTGGTCATAAAATAGGCACTACCTGAATCCGAGCAGTGTCTAACTTAATGAATTTACATATCTTTTATAGACGCGGTGGTAGTTTTGTAAAATAACCAGGCTGATATTACACGTTTTCGTCCAAAAATATATCTTTTTTCAATTCCGGAATTTTCGAGATTATGTGTTTCAATTCCGGAACTGTAATATCGGAAAAATTGTCCGAAATTCCGGAATTTCGAGATTCCGGAATTCCGGAATGCAAGCCCTAATGGTAGCTATCTCTATCGTTCTTACGTATTGGCGCGACAGAGCCAGACAACCTTTCGCGGCGTTTCGTTTTCATTTCGCGTTACAGAAATGCCATTCGGCTACGGCACCTGTTATTTGTCATTTACAAGGTTGTGCAAAGTTCTTCAAAACCCTACATTAAATATGCCACGATAAGTCTATAGTTAATTTCCCAAATACGTATTGTGTTTTTGGATTTTAACGTACCTATGAAGGACATTACATTGTAAATTGTGATCAACTTATTTAGATAGTAGGAATGTACTATGTTAGCTACGCTTTATATAATTGTTCTGTTGTTGTCTGTTTCATTTTGGTGGTACAATAAAGTGTTTAATTCCATACTTATTTACTTAAAAACCCAGGAACAAACATGTGAACCATAGACGTGTTTTTTAAAGCCGTCAAACTTTGTGTCAAAATGCAGGAGCAGTGTCGACTTCAAAGTTATTATAGTCTAGTTTCCTAACCGGAGCTACAGTCCGGTGTGGCAGAAATAAACTAATTCGTGTTGCTATAATGGTCAATTATCTTATCTATTGATTAAAAAAGTAAAGATTACAATAAGTTTCATTTAGGTTCTTAATTTGTCAAATTGCATTAGGTACAGTTTGTTGGCAGCAAACAAGTTTACTCTCCCAAATACTCCTAAATACAATATCGGTAATGGCAATTGGCGACTTTGATAGTGTGGGCCAAATGAGTACCTATATAATTATTTTGTTCGCCCTGCCTCTGCAATTTAAGGAATTGAATCGCATTTTGATGATTAAATATCATTTTCATCGGCGAGGCTATCAAAATCGTTGCTAACTTACCTTGGACTGACTCTACCAACGCAGTTAAGTCAACAGCCAGCAAGAGTAGAAATTGAAAAATGGCAACATCGGTGTCGTCCCGTTTTCTTACTACTGATTTGAAATGGACGACACTATGATGTCGCCACATTTTAATATAACTTTTTTTGCCAACGTTTAATATCCATGCATGTTTGGATATGATTCTTTCCTTCCTCAAACGTGACGTTAATTTTTGAAGAGAGAAGTCTACGAGTGGTTAGGTAATAAATACAATAAAATAAAGGCCCTCATTTTCAACAAACAGCGAACACAAGCAACAAACACGAACGTGTGGAATGTGTTTGTTGTTGTTTGTCGGTTTTTTTTCATGAATGAAACTTGCACGTTCTCTAAGCGTGGAGAGTGAGGACGACGGTAATAAAATTATAAGGTAAAGTAAATTAATTGAATAGTGCAAGATTTTTTGTAAGTATTCAAAAAAATGCAGGTATCAAAACGAAATAGGTGTTATGGAACATAATGAGGAGGCACACTGACATTTTATCCCGCCAGGCGGCGCCTGTGCAAGTGTAGGCATGTCACTGTCATTCATATGTGTAAAAGAGAAAAAACATAATATATCGTCTTATCGCTCTCTCGTATGGTACTATGGTGGTATGGTAGACAGAGACAGACATAGACTAAGGATTATTCTATTATTTTCGGACTAATAGGGTGGCGCGTGTGTGTGTGGATTGAGTGAGCACCTTCCGAAAATAAAAAAAAATATGCTGATCATTTAGTAAAAGTTCTAAAACAATTGTAAAACGAATCTCTGAATTTGTAAAAAGATAAATCAAAAGATACAGCCATTAACATGTGCTCACTCAGTTCTCACAAACTACCAACGAAAACAGTGAATATATTCATTTAACATATAATATTTATATACTAACATTTAGTAAAAAATAGGCCAACCTACCTCTATAAATATTAGATCACCTAGTGACGTATTAAATTTTTTACAAATAGTTTCTTATGCTCACTCAATCCACACACTTTTGAAAAGCCGAATTTTGATGAAAAACATAAGATTTAGACCGCTATTATATATGTATAGTTTAGTAAAAGTGAAATGGGAATTTGTAAAATACAAAACGAACCACTAACGTGTCAGGTTTTTTTATAATAAATTTTTGTAAGTGCTCACTCAGTCCACACGTTTTGAGAAAGTTAAAAATGTAAATATCTTACGATTTGTAGCACCTAAGACACTCGAAAGTACTTCAACATTTAGTAAAAATTTTTACTAAATATCCACCATCTAATATTTTATATTCGTTGTCTGGTTTTAAAGATATTCAGACATAACTTTTCTCATACAAATGTATCAAGTAGGGTGACCACACTATGTCGGCTCCTGATTTTCCCCACCTTCCCATTGTCATATTGAGATTGGGGAGTTTCGTTCAATTTTGATAATAGTTTACCGGATTTGTAAGTGGGAGCGAGAAAAGAATAACTATTTCTCGCTCCTACTTACAAATCCGGTACGCTCATCTGTTAGCGCGAATAGATTACCAGGTTCTGGTTTCTTACTAGTGAAGTATTATATTCTTTGTTTCTTACCAATTATTATTCATGTACTTTTTAATGCTTGCATGTCGATATGGTTATTATCCTGACGTCGATAAAAATTACACAATACACATCATCACTAGGCCAAGAACATAACCTAAAAACAGTTTGCAGATGGAGAATTAATATGGTATTAGTTTAATATTATCAAAATTGAACGAACGAAACTCCCCAATCTCAATATGACAATGGGAAGGTGGGGAAAATCAGGAGCCGACATAGTGTGGTCACCCTACTTGATACATTTGTATGAGAAAAGTTATGTCTGAATATCTTTAAAACCAGACAACGAATATAAAATATTAAATGGTGGATATTTAGTAAAAATTTTTACTAAATGTTGAAGTACTTTCGAGTGTCTTAGGTGCTACAAATCGTAAGATATTTACATTTTTAACTTTCTCAAAACGTGTGGACTGAGTGAGCACTTACAAAAATTTATTATAAAAAAACCTGACACGTTAGTGGTTCGTTTTGTATTTTACAAATTCTCATTTCACTTTTACTAAACTATACACATATAATAGCGGTCTAAATCTTATGTTTTTCATCAAAATTCGGCTTTTCAAAAGTGTGTGGATTGAGTGAGCATAAGAAACTATTTGTAAAAAATTTAATACGTCACTATGTGATCTAATATTTATAGAGGTAGGTTGGCCTATTTTTTACTAAATGTTAGTATATAAATATTATATGTTAAATGAATATATTCACTGTTTTCGTTGGTAGTTTGTGAGAACTGAGTGAGCACATGTACTGTATCTGTACATGGCTGTATCTTTTGATTTATCTTTTTACAAATTCAGAGATTCGTTTTACAATTGTTTTAGAACTTTTACTAAATGATCAGCATATTTTTTTTTATTTTCGTTAGGTGCTCACTCAATCCACACACACACGGGTGGCGCTATCTGTCATAACCTTTGAGTGTGCCTCCTCATTGGCTAAACCTAAAGATTTTTGAAGATAGGCAAATAATATTTATTTCTGATATAATACGTTATAACGATTACGCAAAGGTGGCTCTTATATTTCGTATTATTTATTTATTATCTTTTTTAAGTAACTGAAATAAAATGTAATAGCAGTTGAGGTGAAAATACGTGAATGCCTTTGCTCGTGTTGAATTGTAAGAAAAAAAAAACACTAGTGACAAAGCTGTCAGTGATGTGGTGATACTTAGCTCTAAGTGACACTGACAATTGACATCGCTTTTTTTTCTAATTTCATATATTGAGCACACGCAAAGGCATTGGTCACCTCATCTGCTATTAAATTTCGCAAAGGTCATTTCGGTCATGTAATAAGATATACTTTGTCAAACAAGTCTGTCAGTAAATAAGAACAAAGATAACTATATGCATCCTTTTCTTTAGGGTGCTATAGAAAAGGATGCTTATAGTTTTCTTTGTTCTTATTTACTGACAGACTTGTTTGACAGAGTTTAATAAATAAATGATACGAAATAATAATAAAAGAGCCACCTTTTCGTGATCGTTATAACGTGCTATCAGAAAAATATATTATTTGCCAATCTTCAAAAAAATTATCGGTAGTTAAATTTATAAACGTTAAAAAACAGCTCATTTAAGTAGAGCTCTGATAGTTTGTCCCTTGTCTTAGTGCGTTTTCACATTATCCGTTTCAATATTGGATGTCGGACCAATATCCCATATATTTACGCCGCCATTTTTGATTTTTTTTTTCTTCGAAAACCTTCCTAAATCCGATATCGGATCGGATAATGTAAAAACGCACTTACTCTCACCACTCAAACAATTATAATTATATCGCTAACCTTTTTCTGTTTTCATACTTTTTAAAGACCACGATAAGAAACAGGTTATATACCTATAATATACTGATTGATTTAATTGCCATCTATCGACATTTTAATAATTACCACGACAGAGTTGTGCATTTATACAATTTACTGCCATCTATTGACACGGGGTTATAACTTTTAGCACGGTGTGTAACCTAAAAATTTAGGTCAAACCCATGGCCTTAAACTGACATGTTTTAAGTCTCAATCAGAGTCGCCATCTAGGTGAGCGCACCCCAAAGGGTGTGGCGCCCTCTGGTTGAGCGTAGCTTTTAACCGGGGTACGTTTTTTTCTTAGACCTTGTACGTCTAGAAGCTATATAGGTCTTTGCTTGACACTAACTTAAATGTTGTTCTTAAGGGTCTCTCACACTAATAAATTCATTTATAATGGATGAAAATGATGATTTTTTTGCGAATTTAACTAAAAGTGATATACAGGGTGGTTCCTGATAATGAACCTAACGACGTGTCGAATTTAACGGATAACAAAAAAAAAAACACGGCGTAGAACTGAATAGATACTGAAACTGATATATATTCCGTGTAAATACTGCGACGAAGAAAGCAGTACGTTTTCAGAAATACTTAGACTAAATCTAAGTCATAACTTACAGTCATTGAAATTCAGGATGCAGGGTAGCGAGAGGGGCAAATTCTTAAAATTGAATTTAGCAGAACAAACCGTCTGCAACAACCGTTGTATCAACCGTTGTTGCGAACACAGTGATATCGTTTTTGTATATTTGCTGCACCTCTTAGATTCAGTAAATAATGCAGTTGAATGACTATTATAGCAAGTTATAGAATTTAAAGAGATATTGCACATGTTCATAATTATAATAATTATTAATTTAATTTGGCGTAGAAACCCTAGGTCCATGACGTCCCAGCGCGAACAAGTTGTTCACAGAAATCGCGAAGCGTCTGGTTGAGGTATAACTATATAACTGGTGACCGAAGAGCTGGCAACTTCCTCGCACAACGTATCAGCATTGCGATACAGCGAGGAAATGTCACCAGTATCCTTGGTACAATGCCTCAAGGGCCTATTTTAGACATTAGCTAGCTTTTAAGTTTAGTCTTAGTTTCTTATACAATTATGTAAATTTGTTCATGTAAATAAACAATTTTTATTAATTGTTCTTGTGACCAGCGAATGGTATTTCTTACAGCGATGTACGAGTATCTCAAGGATGTATGGATTGTATGGATTTAGACTCGAGTATGTTTGTTATTATCCTTTATCATAGAAGAATGCATGCACACAACTCTTGCTGTTTGGTTATTTATTTAAAATCCTATACATTATTGTGAATTAGACATATTATGTTTAACAAAATATTGATCACTTTTGTTCATTTAGTTACGTATACTATTTTAGAAATTAATATCTCTAAATGTGGCGTAATTTATGTATACATATACAATAATTAAACATTTTAATAGCCTGTTCTACCTAATTTGAGCCTGAACAAATACGTAAACCACTCATTACCAAGAAAACGTATACATAAATTGCAAAATCGGTACCATGCTGTGATTGCCTCATTTCAGGGCCTAATATAACGTTATTATATACGTATAGGGCTCAATTCATTTTCCTCGCTCTTATTAAATCTTGACTTAAACGATTTAATGTCTTAATTTACTGCACAAAGAGAAATTAAAGAGCCTGTTAGAAGCACGACATGACAAAGTGCCCTTTCTGTTTTAACTCCAGAGTCGCCTTACGTGTCAGAATTTTGTTAGATCGTTTAGTGTGAAATCAATTAAAATTAAGGTTAAGAATCCTACAGTTTTTACAATCAAAATTCATCAGTTTTGTCGTCGGCCTCATAAGATCAGACAGTACGTAATGTTTCTGTGTCAGTAATGTTTTGAAGATAGTCACATTAAAACAATTGATAGGCAGATATGTTTGTTAAGTAGGTTGATTCGAACGCCTGAAGGGCAAACTATTCAGAAAGAAGGAGCCTCGCGTAGCGGGGCACTGTCGACTCAGGGAAAGAGGCAATGATTTTCATGTTACACGATATGCCTAGGAATTTCACGATCTGCCGGATGTATGATCCGTCGATCGCCAATACCAATACACTCACAGAGCTTTTACCTACCTTATTCAGTAAAAAAATAAATCCCATTAATATTTTATACCTAATTTAGGTGTATTATATTTCTAATTAATTAGCAAGTAGGTAGCAAACGCACGGAGTGAAATTAAGTAGAAAATTATTAAATTTAGACACATTACTCGTACATCAAAAATGGAAGCGCAATTAAAAATATTATTAACAGTTTAAAAATCAGTGTGTATGCAGTAATGTGTAGCATTAAATAGCAAATATACATATTTTCAATGATTCCGTTCCATATTTATTCCTCTTAGTTTTCGTCACGTGATTCTGTCGCAGAACTTTCCAAGCAATCCTTTGTAAATTGGAAAGGATAGGTGATGGGAATTTTCAAGTGATATTCTCCAAGGGTATAACGGGGGCCCAACTAACACCTTTCGGGCTCCAAGTCAACCTCTCCTGCTCGTGGTATACCCTGCTGAACAACGAACGAGGCTCTGGCGACCCACCAACTCGCACTGGACCAGCGTGGTGGGCTTAAGGTCCAAACCCCCTTCCATGAATGAGCAACTCCCCGTCACGGCCCCGAGTGCCCGGCTTAAGGGGTGCTAAGAATCCCCGGGCGGCGACTCCCCAAAATGCAACTCAGACTCAGGCTAAGAAAATGGACACCGATTTGCTAAATGTTTTAACATACAACGTCCGCACATTGATGCAAGAAGAACGTCTCATTGAACTGGAACACGCTCTTAAGGATATTAAATGGGACGTGATTGGTTTATCAGAAGTACGCAGGGAGGGAGAGCAGACCGTCGAGAGAATCGATAATGTCTTTTACCACTTCGGAACAGCCGGCGGGCTGTATGGAGTTGGTTTCCTAGTACATAAGAAGTGGAAAAGCAACATTATCGAATTCACGGGCTACTCTGAGAGAATAGCGGTGTTAAAATTTCTCATAGACAAGAAACACACACTAACCATCATCCAAGTTTACGCCCCCACATCTTCACATAGCGATGACGAAGTAGAACGTTTTTACGATCTCCTCAACAAAGCTTGTGAAGAAAATCGAGGAACATGGAACATCGTCCTTGGCGATTTCAACGCAAAGGTTGGCATTAGGGCAGAACTGGATAACTGCGACGTAATTGGACCACATGGACTTGGTATCCGAAACGAGCGAGGTACTCGCCTTATCCAGTTTGCTTTTGGTCAAACCCTTAGTATTTCGAATACATTATTTTACAAAAAACAACATCGCCGTTGGACTTGGAACTCACCTGGTGGTAATATCAAAAATAAAATAGACTATATCCTATCATCCGACAAATATATAGTAAAAGACGTATCTGCACTGAACCGAATTAATTTTAACTCCGACCACAGACCATTAAGAGCAAAACTTAAATTCAACATAAAGATTCATAGACAGCTAGTTTTTGCAAGGAAAATTAAGCGCCTCAACAAGGATACCTTAATAATGAACCATGATCAATTTAACTTAGAATTAAGAAACCAATTTAGCCTTCTCAGTCTGGACGTATGTCCAGATGTTCAGACACAGTTCAACAGTATAACTAATAGCATTAAAATAGCAAGCAGCAAAATTAAACAGCAAAAACCAAACACCAACAAACTAACGCTAAATACAATAAATTTAATAGAACGTAGAAGCCAAATCAAACACAACAGAGAGCAATATTCGATTATAGATAAAAAAGTAAAACGTGCAATACGACGCGACATTAGGAACTTCAACACCAAACTAATAGAAATAGCTATAAAGACACACACTTCTCTCAGGGCAGCAAAACAAGGAGCTAAACAAGAAAAGGCATGGATTACGAGCTTGCGAGACGCGGATGGAAAGAAATATAGCAATCGAGATAAAATAACCGACATTTCCACGAGGTTCTATTCATCCCTATATTCGGACCCGTCCGCGTCTTCTATTACCTATAATTCTTCCTGTCCCGACACCATCTCTCCTATTACATGTCAAGAGGTCAATACCGCAATAAAAAGCATGAAATACCAGAAAAGTCCTGGGGAAGATGGGGTGACGACGGAAGCCCTGAAAGCAGGAAAAACTACCTTGTTGCCTCACTTAACGAGCCTGTTCAACTCCATCTTGCGCTCTGGTAAATTGCCCCAAGATTTCTGTCACTCAAATATAATTCTTCTCCACAAAAAAGGCGACAAGACAGATATCGGAAATTATAGGCCAATCAGTTTAATATCTCACATTTATAAACTGTTTATTAAAGTCGTAGAAAATAGAATAGCCCCTCTGCTCGACAAACACCAGCCCCCCGAACAAGCCGGCTTCCGTCCAAGCTTCTCCACTACAGATCACCTTCACAGTATCAACCAAATAATGGAAAAATCCAACGAGTTTAAAATACCACTATACCTAGCGTTCGTAGATTACAGCAAAGCGTTTGACAGTGTCAAACATTCTGCTGTATTCTCCGCAATGCGTGAGCAAAATATAGATAGATAGATAGATAGATAGATAAAAGCTTTATTTGAATATAGAAAATGCTTATATTGAACTCGTTGGAAACATTTATCAGCAAAGCACCGCAAGCATTAAATTGCACGATCCTGGCCCTAAATTTCGCATAGAAAAGGGAGTCAAGCAAGGCGACCCGCTGTCCCCAAAATTATTCACCTCAAGCCTACAGCATATTTTCCAAAAGTTTGCGACTAAGTGGGAAACAATGGGCATTGATGTCGGCAACAAGAAACTAACTAACTTGCGATTTGCAGACGACATCGTTTTGTTCTCCCACACTGCACCCCATCTACAACAAATGCTACAAGACCTTAGCACGGCAAGTCTTGAAGTCGGACTCACAATGAACATGGCCAAAACCAAGTTGATGACCAACAGGGTGAAAAATACGGTCACGGTTGATGGACAGGATATCCAATATGTCGACGAATACATCTATTTGGGCCAGATAGCATCCTTCGAAAACAGGCAGTGCAAAGAAATCGATCGACGCATCGAGAACGCCTGGAAGAGCTTCTGGTCCATGAAGACGCTAATGAAGGGCAACCTTCCACTGACACTAAAGCGCAAACTCGTCGACATGTGTATCCTGCCTATCCTAACATACGGCGCCCAAACTTAGTCATTGACGGAAGCCCAAAAGTCCCGACTCAAGATTTGCCAGCGAACAATGGAGCGCAGCATACTCGGAGTCCGCAGAACCGATCGGGTTAGGAACACCGAACTGCGCTCCAAAACTGGTATTGTAGATGTGGGAGTTAAGTCTGCAAGGCTCAAGTGGGATTGGGCAGGACATGTCTGCCGAATGCATCCAGATCGGTGGGCCAAATTGGCTACCGACTGGACACCACAGATTAGCCGGGGCAGAGGTAGGCCAAAGAAAAGATGGCGGGATGACCTCGACGCATTTTGCGGCGACTGGCCGGAGCAGGCGGCAAATCGGGATGAGTGGCGGAAGAAAGGGGAGGCCTTTGCCCAGCAGTGGGACACAATTAAAGGCTAGGAAAAAAAAAAAATTCTCCAAGGGCCTGAAAAAAGTTTATTGTTTGGAGTGGATGCGATTTTCTACCAGTTAAATTCCGACGCACGCTCTCCTCTGTCGGAGGAATATCAATTTGGGAACTACGAATTCGCGGCGCGGCACCGCTTCAAACCATATGCTGATTTCGCCGGCTGTAGGTACATAAATTAGAGATGACTTTCCTCTTTGATATACGTTCATTTTGGTGTTGCGTGGTTCATAAGTTATTCAATTAATTTGTGTACAGGAAGTTTTAACGTTGTTTGTTAGTACCCTGTCGATGTTGATAGTAAATGTCAAATGAATACAGACTAAACAGTGGACACCGAACAAAATAATTAAGTTAACACCAGGCAAACTTTTTTATAGCTGGCGCAATCAAAATATCCCCATTATGGTTCTATTCAAAAAGATTTACGTATCTTAATCGGCGTTTTATTAGGAATTCTATCTCAGGTGCTCTAATAGCTTATTATCGATCGACTTCTCTTACCTAATGCAAAACCGATCATTATCATGATCTTGTTGTAATAGATGTGTATCTAATAAATAAACGTATTTAAAAAATTAAGACAAAAACCGCTTATTCGGACGAATCAGAATGACCCTTCAATGTAAATGTCTGGTAAGCTTTATTTTCATTGTTTTAATCATATCCTCTGGACCCATTCTTTTAAAGTAATAGGATAACTGTTTTTCATTCTGTTTTTTTTTAAATATGTAGTATCCAAAAAGTTCAATTATTTGAACTAAATGAAATCAAAAGGGCATTTAAATAGTATTTAAGTGTAATAATTGTTAAGTAGAATATGTACATTGTAGTTCATTGTTTTTTTAATAATAAAATAGTGTCCTTAGTCTCCGGGCGTTCAGTGTACTTGGCTTTAATTTCCCTGATACAAATGGACATACCGACCGACCACCATATGTATATTACTTATTCTCAGGAGGCTAATTACCTAAGATTTTACTCCACCGAAAGAATGACAATGCTTTATTCATTTTTAACATAATTATTTTGAATCTCTTTTCTCATAAAAATATATGCAACATCATAATGTATTTAAATTTAAAATTGCATTTAATAACTTTAAGCAACTTTATTTAACGCATCAATTTAGTACAGCCTGATGTTTATAGGCCCCTGTCTGAGTATATGATCTACGAGCACTGTTGACATCAGGTGGGCCATTACACGTTTGTCAGCAGTAAACAGTGTCCTTAGTCCCCGGCGATCAGTGTACTTGGCTATAATCTTCCGGATACAAATGGACATGCCGGACGCTAAATTCTCGGGAGGAAAATAAGATTTTAACCCGATTGACAATAGAAATGGGTTAAATTTTTAATTCATTTAACACTAGCCAACGATCCAATAAGATTAATTGCCTGGTATATAGCGGAATTGCTTGCTTGCAAACTGATGTCCCCGCAAAGTATCAATGGAGATGTATATAAACACTAAACAACAATAAACTACCCGATATTCGTGAAGCGCTGGTGGCCTAGAGGTAAGAGCGTGCGACTTACGATTCGAACCCCGGCTCGTACCAATGAGTTTTTCGAAACTTATGTGCGAAATGTCATTTGATATTTGCCAGTCGCTTTTCGGTGAAGGAAAACATCGTGAGGAAACCGGACTAATTCCAATAAGGTCTAGTTACCCGTCGGGTTGGAAGGTCAGATGGCAGTCGCTTTCGTAAAAACTAGTGCCTACGCCAAATCTTGGGATTAGTTGTCAAAGCGGACCCCAGGCTCCCATGAGCCGTGGCAAATGCCGGGATAACGCAAGGAGGATGATGATGATAGCGGAATTGCTTTATAGAGGTGAAATGTCAGCGTGTCGTTAAATTATTAGTGCTAAAATGGTTGGATGGACACATTTTTAAACATACACACGGATCGAACGAAATAAAATAATTTTACCTTTTTTCTGGCGTGTGTGTGCGCGTGTGGTCACGAAAAACTGATGTCCCCGCAAAGTATCAATGGAGATGTATATAAACACTAAACAACAATAAACTACCCGATATTCGTTTTTAAAACGTGAGAAAACGAAACGTGTGAGAGTTAGTAAAGTGTCATAGCTGACAATTTGACCCAAATCCTTAAGTTGATATTTGTGTTGAAATTCAAATATATTATTATTATTAGCGCCACTAACCCACAATGAACCAATGCTCGCCATTCTAACGACCATGTTTTTTCCTTGACGTTTCTAAGCTATTAATTTTATATTAAGTAAATATGATATGTATTAAATATTTGTAGAGTTGTGCCTGCTCGTTCACTGAAAAGATCGCTCCCAACTAGTACGATCTCCGAAGTGTACTAGTTCGTTCTTTTAGGACATTTAGGATAGTAGTACACCGAGAGAGCGAGAGATAAATTGTGCATATGGCGTACATTAACATTCGCTCGTACTAGTCGAGAGCTGATCGGCCGTTTTCGCGCGCTCTCGGGCGGTTTCGGTAGGATCACACGGATCGCTTTGCTGTGATTGTCACTCCTCGGCTCTTCGCTCCTTTCGCTCCCATTCTGTTGCGCGTGTGTGAGTGTACTAAATGTACTAGAGAGCAGAATCATTTGGGAGTAGTTCGGTCTAGTACAGTGCAGGGAATCGTGTCTTTTGTACTATTAGTACATGTCCTACACAAGCCTAATTATTTGTCTTAGGGCCACTTGCACCACCCGCTTAAATCAAAGTTAGTGGGCTGTCAACTGTCTAATAGGCTAGTTTTAGTAATACTTAAAATAAAATATTTTATGCAGTGTACGAAATAAAGCACCACATAATTAGAAGAAAAATATGGACAATAGTAATGTTTAAACATAATTTCTATTTCATAAGTTAAAGAGAAACATATTAAGTAAATGAATTGACCGTGACGTCACTCCTTAGTATTTTATAGTAATTCCATATTAGCAAATCGTTCTGACAATGCTTAAAAAGAAGCTGATTTGACCAGTAGGAAACTAGCCTATTCCATAAAAAATGGCGGTTTACCCTGGGTTAACGCTCGTATTTTCGGTGTTGCAAGTGACTCTTATACGCAGTTATATTATATGACTTTAGTATTAATGTGGATGCTGCAAAACCTTAGACAAATCGAACGTCTCAGAGTGCATGTGTGCAATAGGAGTCAGCTGAGCTGGGCTGAGCTGGCAAATCTTTGCATTCAGTAAAAGATATGAAACGGCTAACGGGGTCATAGTGATGTCCCCGTTTCATTGAATTTTCTTTTTTTATAATGGCTACCTTCACCTTTAGTGATGAATATAGATGTAACGGGTCAGTTATCTATTACTATAATGATCAAAGTTTTGTAATTTTATTCATTCAGTTTTATTTTGAAGATAGGTTATATTTACAGAATAATCGCCTAGTTACAATAACGATTACACCCCGTATCCTTCGTAATTGCAGAAGTGTTGCCTATACGAGCACTTCGAAGTGGTGCTGAAATTTCCCCTGCCTACGGCAAATTGGAATCATGCTCTGAGAATCAAAATCAAACATGATGAACCAGTATGTGAGTATCATCTAGTGAACATTGTATCTATTCAGTTCACAAACATTATCGTGTGTATAATCAAAATGAAACTTTAGACAGCCTCGCATGTAGGCGCAGATGGATGATCGTAGTTATTTTTTTGAACTTCGCACTGTATTGCTACGTAAATACGTGTGCAAAAAATATTAAATTTGATTAAAGAAATATCGTGAGCGTTTCGTGAGTGTTTGTGCATTCGGTTACGCACACTGAGTTGACGCTGAACTGCCGGCGTATCATGCTTCCAATTTTATCACTTATCTGCGTGGATAAAGCATCCGTCACGTTCTGGCAAGTATGTCAGTGTGAGAGTGACAAGTGTCTTATCCACGCAGATAAGTGATAAAATTGGAAGCATGATACGCCGGCTGGGCGTACGAACGCTCCCCTCCGAGCGACCACTAAGTTTCGTCATTCGTGATTGTTTCATTAAAACGGGACTTGATCGCGTGTTCTCTCATTTATCTTCTAAATTCCGCCGCAAAACCCATCTACCTACCTAGTTTAGTTCCAGAGATCCCGACTCAAAGTTTGGCTCACGTCGCGTGTGGTATATTTTATTCAGCATTAATGCCTACAGAGCAGTCTCCACGTGTCCCAAAGCGAGGATAAAGTCATTGTTAAAATGACAAAAATCTCGTTTCTTTTCCAAGTTTGTGTACCCCGTGTCGTATTCAACTCGTTTCCTAAAATTCAATTTTGGGAATTTGTTTCCTCTCGCCGAATGCTGCGCGGAATACTGATGCGGGTGGAGACTTGGCTGCAAGGACTTGTATTTTTCATTTTACAACTGCCTAACAATGAGTAAACTACTGTAAATGATGGCTCACTTAGGGCTACTTGCACCAACAAAAATAGAGAGGTTAACCCACCATTTTATATGAAATTTGACAGTTGACAGCCCACTAACCCTGAGTTAAGTGGTTGGTGCAAGTGGGCCTTAGGGTAGGACGGTCGATTCTTCGTACTGACGTGGTCCCATTTTCCTCAATGCATATTGACATTATTGATAATAATATGTTTACACAATAAGACGTATTTTAACCCCCGACGCAAAAATGACGAGGTGTTATTAGTGTGACGTGTCAGTCGGCCTGTCTGTTTGTCTGTGTGTGGGTAATTTCCTGTGGCATCGTAGCTTCCGAAAGGATGAACCGATTTAAAATATTAGCACAGAAATTGGAAAAATAAATCTGAAATATTCTTACAAACTGGAAAAGTCAGTCAAAGCAGTGGCCCGGTGGCTCAGAGCCGCAACATAAAATCAAGTGATCTTTTATTTCTCCCTCTGTATCATTACTTTATTTTTTTTAATCACATAATTTAGCCAAAAAAGAGCATTTGCTTTTATGATTAACAAAGGTGTTAATAAGATTTATTTTTACGAGCTGACTCTTACGACTTCATTCCAAGTAAACAAGAATAAACATAATTACTATTAAGTTAGTTAAATATTCCAATATTTTAGTACAGTAACTTTGTCGCCTGAAAGTATGGGGCAGTATGCGTCAAATCGTTCGAAAAAAATAATAAACTTGGAAAGGCTTAATCTCGTTAATTGTTGGGTCTAGAGGCGTTAGTATCATATATTGTAGCAAAAGTCTACTTTAAAAACTTTGTAAGAAGCGTTTTTCAAAAACTAGGCTTTTAGGGTTATCATCGCCAAAATTTAAAAAACTGGCCAAGAGCGTGTCGGGCCACGCTCAGTGTAGGGTTCCGTAGTTTTTCGTATTTTTCTCAAAAACTACTGAACCTATCAAGTTCAAAATAATTTTCCTAGAAAGTTTTTATAAAGTTCTACTTTTGTGATTTTTTTCATATTTTTTAAACATATGGTTCAAAAGTTAGAGGGGGGGGACGCACTTTTTTTTCCTTTAGGAGCGATTATTTCCGAAAATATTAATATTATCAAAAAACGATCTTAGTAAACCCGTATTCATTTTTAAATACCTATCCAAAAATATATCACACGTTGGGGTTGGAATGTAAAAAAATATCAGCCCCCACTTTACATGTAGAGGGGGTACCCTAATAAAACATTTTTTTCCATTTTTTATTTTTCAGCAATTCCCGTAAACTTTGTACAATGCCACGTCAGCAAATTTTAATTGCACTTTGTTGGCATGATTGATATACATATTGGTACCAAATTTCAGCTTTCTAGTGCTAACGGTTACTGAGATTATCCGCGGACGGACGGACGGACGGACGGACGGACAAACAGACATGGCGAAACTATAAGGGTTCCTAATTGACTACGGAACCCTAAAAATTAAACGATTTTTTCTCGGTTTTTTCGAATTTGACAAAGTTGCATTCGGCGCTCGAGGTCACAAACTTGGATTATTCATTAGGTCAACATCATAAACAAGTCTGCAAAAAATCAGAACTACCGGATTTGACGCATACTAAATACCAGATGTATAAAGTTACCTACTGGATTATTTATTTGAAAAACAAAATGGATTTCTCAGATCGAAGGTAAGTACTTTGAAAAACATATCATTTCACTAAAAAGTTTTGGTTCCCATAAATAGAAAGTAAGCACAATGGCCGAACCGCTGCGGAACGTTGAAAAGAACCAAAGGGACTACCGCGAACCACGTTCCTCATCTTGCATCCCTGTCACACTTTCATACGACTTTGGAAGAGCGACAGAGAGGCAAAACGTGGAAGGTGGTTCGCGGTAGACCCTTAGGAAATCGCCGCTATTACGACAAGGACACTAATGTAGGTACTATAGACTATAGAGATATCGGGTAGTTTGGTGTTTACGTTGAGGTTCCGATACTTTAGAAACAACATGTATATTTCGCTACTGATGTTTTAGCAAATAAATATACGTACGTCATATGCTTTAGATTTTTAATAAAAAAGCTACCGTGAGACAGCTGACATATTATTAAACATGTAAATAGGGTCACTCACGTAAAATTGTCGAAGATCGCTCGACATGTTTTGCTCCGTAACGAGGAGCATTTTCATTGAGCGTGCGCGATGCCAATAGTAAGAGGTTAAAAGAAAACAAAATAGAGATATTGCAGTGAGAGGTTAACAGCTTATCGCCCAAACCAGAGCAATAAGAGTGGTAAAATTCTTAACCCGTCACCACTCGGAATAGACGGATCAGAAACACATACAGTGCTGGACAAAATGCTTCATACACCGACATATAAAAATAAACTTTCTATCATAATTTCTTTGCCTTTAAACTTAACATCACAGTTGTATTGGAAAACTTTTAGCTAATTTCATGGCGTATAACATACAGACAATAACATATCAATGATTGTACAATTTTTTTTTACATGGGTATAAATATTAGTAGTAGTATAGTTTCATCTGCTTTAGATATTGCTGCTTGTCTCGGAGGAACATTTTCAGTTACAAACTGAAGGTATTATTTATCTAACCCAAGCTTTTTCCTGTGTGTCTACTAAAGTAGGCAAAGTGGGTATAATTCAGAATGACATTTGTTATTTTATTTATTTTTCCAAAAACTTCCTTTGATTACACGAGACTATGTTAGCCATTTAATAGCTATTAAATCCTATGTACCTAAAATTTACAATGAAATAAAAAATAGATAGGCTCCATCTAATAAAACGGTATCCGATTTTATATTCAGCAGACGGTGACCCCCTTCCCCCCCTCCCCTATATTATTACAATTCTGCATATGTCGGTATCTAATTAAAAGTAATGCAATATGCATTATCTGATTTTCGCAATCATATCAGCTTAATGATCGCTTAAGCTATTATTATGGCTTTAGCCAGAGAAGCTAATTATCCCTACTAGATCAACCTGGCTTCGAGCTAATATCAAGTAATTCGAGGCACAATCTGGATACAATATTATGGATTTATCCCTAGCTTTGTGATATAATGGACGGCCGCTACAAGCCATCTGAGACCTACGCGCTCAATTAATACCTATTATTGGACTACATCTCTCGAATAAGGGTATTACAACATGGATTACAAATATTTACGTAAGTCTTACTAGCTCCGTTAAATTACAGTCACTTTTTCATTTAGAAATAAACATACATACTTATATAAAAAAACATGCCTGCAATCCTGCATTCCTTAAATGGGTAGGCAGAACACATCATGGGTAGGCATAACCCCTCCAGTTTCTGTGCTAATACTCTTTTATTTTGAAATAATTATTAGTAAGTACCTATACGAAATTTGCCATTTACTTTACCGCCGGGTGGGGTCTACACAATAAAATAATTAAAACATATATTGCATTCTTCAAACGACGACACTTCTAGTTGAAAACTTTTTAAAAATGCACGTTGAGAGAGTTGACTGTGTACTTATATTTTTTTCATTTATATTCAGCAGGGTTATTACATTATTGGCGTGACATTATGTCACCGCGATATGGACTACCCATCCTTATGTAATTATTATTATAATTAGAAAAATACATGTGACTGACGTCTCGACGACAAACAACCAAACATCTTTAAAGAATACGACAATGACTAAAAAGAAAATAAAATATACAATTAAATGGAGTTAATGACGAATACAAAGGAGCATTACTTGTGAAAGTTTTCAGCGCAATGAACAAAAATAAAATCCATTTCACATTTTACCTCATGAATTTTCATAAAACAATCATCCACTTTTGAAAAAATAAATCCAATCCCCGTGTACCGGCCAACATCTTCACAAAACATATTATAAAGTACGTAAATAAGAAACTTCCGTCAATATATTTTTATAGTAGCTGCTGGTGGTACCGTAAAACTTGTGCTTTTACGGTGCGACGAACAAAAGAGGCGGTAATAACTCCCCCTTCCCTACGGCCCTCGCAACTCCGTGAAGACAACTAGAACAACTCCATGGACTCCTTAGGAATGGGAAAGTCCATTGATGTCCAGAAAGGTGTATAGTTTGGAAGTTTTTAAAAGAGAAACTTTGCCGCCAGCGTAATGGAATTCTTTCTGGTAAAAATAAACATTGCGCGCAAGACGGTCATTACGTCAACGATCACCTGAAAATTATATTTGTATATGTATTTAGGATTAGATGATCACAAACGGCCCAATCTCACCTTTAAGATCCGTCAAATATTAGCTCTAAATATACTGGATATGTCAGTAGCTAAAGTAAATTAGACTTCATTTTTGACTTTGGTATACCCGGTCCATATCCCATCGAAAGCTAATATTTGACATCTCGAATCTTAGCTCTAATAGGTAAACGGAATATTGTAACTAAATCTTGCTGATCCGTCTTTGTGGGCGCCTAACTAATAATAGTATTGCCATTTACAAAGCATATAGTTTAGACAATAAGGTCAAAGGAGGAAGATGAGTCACTTGGTGTACCTAAATTAGGATAAACTCGCCTCATTCGGCGACACGCCTAATTCGGTGATACAAGCTTTGAAGCACTATTCCGAAAGACGATTTTTGGTTGTTTCACCGAATTAGGCGTGTCACAGAATGAGGCGAGTTTACCCTAATCTTTTAAACATATCTTTGAAACGCATAGATAACATAATAAGTTCTGTGATAAATAAATAGTTTATACCATACATAAGTTAGGCTGACGTTAGATAAATTTTCAGTACATCTGAGGTTACATTATGACATCATGTAAACATGCATATTACACAACTACCTCGAATATATGAAAGGAAAATTTTATTATGCATTGTAAAACATTGTATGATATACCTACGTGTGAATACTGAATTTACCCATGTATCATAAATAATGGCGATCATTATTTAGTTTATAGGTTATTTAGTTAGTAGTTAAACTCTTGGGGTCATTTTTAACAACCTAAGGGTCATTGTCCCCAGTTGTCCGATCTGTTATTTTAAAAATAACCCATACATCAAGAAATTATTAAAAAAAAAAAGAAATTAAAAAAAAATACATAATTATTTTTAATTTTAAATCATTTTAATTTTAAATAATTAAATACTTACCAATAATAAACCGATATATTTTGAAGATTACGATATAGGTTTTAGAAACTAAAAAAATACCTACTAAAGACTGCAGCGCTTCCGCATAGTTTGGTCTAACTTACGAAACGTGAGCCGATGTTATCCATTGTCGACAACTACAAGTATCCAACAAATAGTTGAAAGTTGGAATCGTAGATAAACAGAGCTCCTAGTATAAATTGTATTAGAAAACGAAACAACAAATGCTTAGTTGAAATTAAAAGAAAATAATAATTTGTTTACATGGGCCATTTATTTCAAATTTGACCACCCCACTTTTTTTTTTTTTTTTTTGATTTGGAAATGTTTATGTGGTTTCCACTCAGAATCGCGAGCTCTTTACATCCTAATAGTGAAGAAAAGTGTCCCAAGGTTTTTTCCCCTTCCGTTACTATTTTTCGTACATTTTTAACATCTAATTTATTGTACAATTTTTTTATTCGCCTTCCAAATCTCAACGGAAGGGATTCAATAATTATATCAAATGATTCTCAATTCGTCTGTATGTTTTTTTTTTTTTTTTTTTTTTTTTTTTAATGTTTGTTCCTGGATATCTTCGTCGTTACTGGACAGATTTTGAAAAATTTTTTTTTTGATTGAATGTATATGTATACAGATTGGTCCCATTTTTCTCAGAACCCAGTTCTGGTGGTGAGATCCTGGAGAAATCGAGAGAACTCCTCAAATCTGAAAGGCATACATATGGTGATTTTTGTGTTTTTAAAGGAACAGCATGCATTTACGTACGGAACAGTGACATTTGGTGCAGTGGAACTCCTGATGATGGTCAGAATGGAACTCCTCAAATCTGAACGGCACACTTATAGTGACTTTGGTATTTTTATAAGAACAGCATGCACTTACGTCCAGAACAGTGACATTTGGTGCAGTGGAACTGCTGATGATGGTCAGAATGGAAATCCTCAAATCTGAACGGCACACTTATAGTGACTTTGGTATTTTTATAAGAACAGCATGCACTTACGTCCAGAACAGTGACATTTGGTGCAGTGGAACTGCTGATGAAGAGTGAGCCGCCCCTGGTTAGAGTTCCGTTCTGATAATCATTCTCATCTGTAAGTACTTCAGAATCATCCAAATTTCAAAATTGTTTCAGAAATGACGGAGATATCGAATAACAAACATTAAAAAATATACAGACGAATTGATAACATAATCCAACATTTGAAAGTATTTATCACCAGAACCCCAAAGGAAGGCGGTTTTTTTTTTCTTAAAAATTATGTATGGCGGTAACGAAATTAAAGGTTTGAAAAATGTACCTAAATATGGAAATCTTGAGACATTTTTTTTTCTCCTATCAGGATTAAAAGACATCGCGATTTTGAATATGAATCGCGTAAAAAAATACCCATGTTACAAAAAAAAGTGGGGTGACAACTTTGGAAAAAAATAGCCCATATGTTTCCAAAACTTTCCGCTTGACGCGTTGTCAATTATCCCATACAAAATGAAGCTCAGTGCAACCTTTAAGAACTAAATGTACACTAGAGATACATTATCTATACCAAGAGTCTTTGGCGTTTTCGACTACGTTACGTTATAACGCAAACCTCCTGGTAAAAAGTATTTTTTTGTTCTAAGTAGTAAACCGTTTGGGGGTGTTCTAGTAAACCTTACCTATTTTTCAGTATCTTCCGTTCATACAATTACTTACCTACTTTTACGTTGCGAGACGTTTACGATATCGAGTAACATATTAAAAGTCAGTTGCCACATGCTATGTACCTATTGGTGTTAAAAACTTTGTAAGCGTTGATTATGCGTTCTACCGCTGTAGTTGGGAGTTCTTGTTTACGCTGCCAGACCAATGAGAGCATTAAACAACTGTTAGAACGAAATTGTGTTTGCTTTAACTATTCTTCAGGCGCTCATAAACAATGTTATACGATGTAGCAGGTAGATGCACATAAAATATGGAATTAAAACATATTTATGCGAGTCATCTTTCAGAATTAATTGCTAGTATTAATATGACTGTGTACCTATATTAAATGAGGAAAATTGACATTAAGGCTGAGATTTTCACAATGATTCAAGGCAAAATTGAAATGCAAATAAATTAATAACTAGATACAAGGTACAACAGGCATGACTGAATGACAAGGAGACAAATAAAATAAATAAATATGAAGGACCGATATTCTATATATAGAAGGCGCCATCTTACATCTACATTTTACATCCTACATGCGAAAACGGATCGAATAATGTGAAAATACTCTAATCTGACTATCTTTACGAATACTTACTGACCGGCGGTATTAAAATAAATTTTAAAACGTGGCTTTCTTGTAAAATACATTTTATTCGTGTGAGTTTTAGTACTTAACCTGATAGTTTCTAATTACATTTTCCTTTCTCGTCTTGCCGTTACAATGTATGGATAAACCCCAACGAAGAACGATTACAGTAAATAGAAGTATTATTTCTATGTCAAATAATGTATTTATACAGCGTGTAAGACTTACGCCGTGTCTTGCGTGGGCGACGGTCGCGCGATCGTCGCACGCCCGTCGCCGTCGCGTCTCATACTTCCATATCGATAAGGTTTGATTTCGTATGCGTCGCATCACCGTCGCGCGACCGTCGCCCACGCAAGCCACGGCGTTATACGGGCGATATAATTGTTGAATCAGGGCCAAAAAATAAGAAAGCCCCAGGTCACATGTTTGTCGACATTGGCTCCGCCTCAGCCGATAATTATACAGGGTGTTTCAATGAACGTAATACAAAATAAGTGATTCCGGATCTATTAACGACGAAGAATATACCTAATGCACGTATTCAGGTCAAATTTTACGTAATCAAATTTTGCTAATTTTCTAACAAAATAAGTAAATCTAATTCTCGAAGTGTGGTCACTCATTGTGACCTTATGGCATGTCTTGCTATACCTACGTCAGTTGTAGGTGTCTTATCGTTAAAGAACCCCGCAGCAAACATAGGGAAAAAGTGATTTCAGTCAAATCACATGAAATTTTAGTATGATGTAGAATTAAGTCTGCTGATTATTTTTTTATAAGGGCACAACTCTCTCAGACTTATACTTTCGAAAATAATTAATTTAATTGTTTTATACAAAATATATGTAAATTACCTATTTTACGTAATTCCTCCTCTTTGCTCTGTTTTGCATAGAGTTCGTAACATAGATAACTGATAAAATGAAAGTCAATGTGACAGACAGCTACATTATAAAGATGATTTATTATTTTCGATAATTACGTAGGTACTTAATTATAAGCACATTTTAATTAAGCACAACACTTATGTTAAGGATACTAGATGATGGCAGCAAGAAATCCTTGCTTTGTCTGCAATAATCTTGTCGCTCCTCGGGGTTTGAGACGTATTCCAATCGACAACCTATAGAAAGTCGATATTGCAATCCGATATCGGGAAACTATTAATAACTGTCAGTAACTGTCAGTGAGTATCATTTAGATATATTGATTTCTAAAAACACGTCGCGTAAATAGAAAAATATACACTTGATTATTTCTGAAAGTATAAGTCTGAGGGAGTTGTGCCCTTATAAAAAAATAATCAGGAGACTTAAATCTACATCATACTAAAATTTCATGCGATTTGACTGAAACCACTTTTTCCCTATGTTTGATGCGGGGTTCTTTATCAAGGTGTTGATTATTATGACAGGTAAACATGTCAGAATGCATTTTATTCATAAAATGTCAGTCTAGATAAGCAAAAAGGTGAGTTTGTACTACAAAACTAGGTTCGAACTATTTTCTCTTAACAACCTAGGTAGGGTAACCTTGATGTGACCAATATAACAAGATTTAGGAAAACAACGATATTAATGATTATTAACTAGTTTAAAACTAGTTTAGAAAATGGCGCTGGATAGGTCATGTTTTACGAAGGCCAAACAACCACCTATCCAAGCAAGGGTTGAACTGGAAAATTCCCGGAAAAAGAGGGCATGTACCACCTGGAGAAGCACAGTGGAAAAAGAGGCGGCATCAGTTGGCCTCAGCTGGGCGGAGCTGGAGGAGGCCGCGCTGGACCGCGAGGAATGGAAATCCCTTCTGAGAGCCCTATGTCCCTGATGAGGGATAACAGGATATCATCATCATCATCATCATCATCATCATTAACTAGTTTAATAACACGCGACCTAATATAGTGTGTTAGCAATAGGAAGACGAGTTTGAAAAACATGTTTTGTATTACGTTCATTGAAACTGTATCTGATCAGAGATATTCCTTACTATACTATCCTGTAGGTAATCTACTATTTTATATGACATCGTCGACTCACCAGCATTTAGCCACCAAACATAGCCGCTACACTATTAATTGCAGCACACCAGAGTCAGCAACAATGTGTCAACATGCACCCAGTTGCAGTCAGCGATCGTGGGCCAACCCATCCATTGATCTACAATTACTAGCCCAACGCGTGTAGAGCACGGAAACTGTAGAATGCAAACCAATTATATCGGTGACGAAATTGGACAGTGTGAGTTAGCTTTTATGATTACTGTTCTTGAAAAACTGTTGGTGCTTTTAACAGTGGTAGAATGTTTTAATATCAAATTGCTAGTTCACTCCTCGCAGAAAAAGCATATTATGCAGTCACATATTTTCTGAATGATTGTTTTATTTAATAACGCAGTGCCTATTTCATTTCCAAAAATTATTGTTAATAGTACATTACATCAGAGGCTGGGAAAATGAGGATTTCCGGCCAAGTGGTGTGTACGGCCGAGCCGCGTGCGAGCGGGCAAAATAGGGGAGGCCGAATCCGTTTTCACGCCGAGGCATGTATAGTGCTTTTCTCAAACATACAATGAAATAAAAAAAAATGCTCTAAAGGACAATATTTTATAAAAAAAAGATACTTTGCAGGCCTAGGCCTAAAAAATAATATGAAATCCCTTTACAGTCCTCTCGAGTTGTTGCGCCCAAAAAGCGATACTTCCCAGCCCATTTTAAGGAACGTAAAGACAATATTTCATTGCATGTTTGAGAAAATGTATTTTGTACTAACATAATTTAATAATTGATTAAACTTAGCTTAAGGAAATGTTTGTTATACCCTTATAGGGTCCATGAGAGACTGCATATACAGTCACCGGCATAAATAAGTGATGATTTTTGTACCTTATCGGTTTAAATTGTTTGACAATTTCGCATGACATTTCAACCAAGACGTTAATGTGACAAGGTATAGAAATCATCACACATATATGCCGGTGACTGTACTACCAAATTATAACATCTTTTGTATATTTACCATAGTGCAATAAATTAAGATTGATTGATTGATTTTGTAATGATTTCCGCAGGAAATATTATAAGGGAAGTTCTTTCTTCTAAATAACTATATTTTTATACGACATCGTGAATTCCCCAGCAAAATGTCCCACCAAACATAGCCGCTACACGAGCGTGTTGTTGAAGTATGAATAGCAATTACATATGTAAATACTTATACACTTTATTATCAGCCAGAAGTAGACAAAGGGGAGTGGTGAAATTCTTAACCCGTCACCACACCTAATAACATAATAGAAAAGCAACGAAAACCTCGGATAGGAAATAATATAACAGAGGAGTGAAATAATATTTTTCAGTACAGATGGTGTTTTTTTTTACGCACTAGTGGGAGAAGTGGTTCATTATATGGAAGGTCGAAACTTTGGAGGTCCATCTGTACTGAAAAACGTCGTTCGATACACGTGCGAAAAGGGAATTCGTAACTCGTGTCGATTTAAAACACTCCCTTCGGTCGTGTTTTAATTTATCGCCACTCGTTTCGTACTTCCTCTTTTTCGCACTTGTATCGAAATGTACTATTTCAGTGCAGATGGTGCTCTTTTTACGCACTAGTGCGAGAAGTGGTTCATTATATGCCAGGTCGAAACTTTGGACGGACGGACGGACGGACGGACGGACGGACGGACGGACGGACAGACGGACAGACGGACCGACGGACGGACGGACGGACGTCACACGTCGCACGTCAAACTTATAACACCCCGTCGTTTTTGCGTCGGGGGTTAAAAATAGTTCTAATGAAATTCCGCAACATGGCGCGTAGTCATATATTTCTAGTCAGGTTTTAACAGTCCGAGTGAAAGTCCCGCAAGATAAAAATAATTGTACTTATGTAGAAAGTCAACAGCGCCCCCGAACAGTTACTAGAGCCAATTTTTTTTTTGTGAAATGTGGACTTGGTCACGTATTATTTATTTCAGTTTAGCAGAAGGTAAGCGGAAGCAACGCGGTCAGCATCTTCGTTATAAAGACGTGCTGAAGCGTCACCTGAATGCATTTGCTATCGATCCTACACTTTGGGAGGAGCTCGCTGCTAACCGGTCATCTTGGCGGTCTACCATCTTTGCATCTGTCAAGTTGTTTGAGGAAAACCGCCTCGCGACGTTATACTTACAACTTACAACGCCAATTACGCAAGGAAAGACCCTTCTACGTGTATACGTACAACACGATCGGTCAATTATATTGATTGGCCATGATTGTGACAAAGTCTTTAAAAGTAAATTTGGCCTGGCCAGCCATATATATGAGCTCATAATTATGAGAAAACAACTTTGAGTGCTGAGGTCGCCGTCATCGAAATCGATGTGGAGGATTATATAGGTAATCTTCTGTAACTCATTATGTCAAAATGATTTAGTATTTTCTGCTTAGTCATTTAGTCATAAAGTCATCATCATCATTCCCTTGCCCTTTTCCCATTATTTGGGGTCGGCGCAGCAGATCATCTTCCTCCATTTCTCTCTATCAGCCGTCATTTCCATACTAATACCTTTCACTCTCATATCGTTGTTCACATAAAGTCTTCTTCACTAACTGTTCTATTCTAAGAAGTTTCCTAAGACTACGCGGCCAGTTAACTGCACAGTACACTCACATCACTTGAGAGAGGCTGCCGCCGACAGCACATCTCCAGCGGACGGGGCAGCAAACTCAGCTGACTTACACCAACACTGTGTTACTCTGAATATAGTGCACCAAGACCCTTTACTATGAGTTTTTAAAATTTTATAACATGCAAGTCACGGAAAATGAAATTCATTGTATGGAGAATTGAAGAGCGCTCTCAACAGTTATTAGAACCAATACAGAACTATTTCTTATGACGTGTACTGGATCTCTGTTCCTTTAATAGTGTATTATCCATTGTAGCTTAATAGGTAGCTTGGAATTGGATTGTAGCTAATATGTAACCCACTCTCCACATGCACAAATAAATCATTTCATTTCATTTCATTTCAATTTGTGTTATTAAAATGACTTTTTGTCTGTTTACTCAGAAAAATCACACCAAAAAAAGTTAAAAGATTTGCTTAAGTAAGTATTATAAACCTCTATTCTAAGAAGTTTCCTAAGACTACGCGGCCAGTTAACTGCACAGTACACTCACATCACTTGAGAGAGGCTGCCGCCGACAGCACATCTCCAGCGGACGGGGCAGCAAACTCAGCTGACTTACTCCAACAATGTGTTACTCTGAATATAGTGCACTAAGAGAGCCTTTAATATGACGTTTTAGAGTACGTTGCTCCTTAGAGCCAATGTCACGGAGAAAGAGAACAGTAGGTACCCACGAAGGGTTACTTACAAGAACCTAAAATTATGACTTTTCAATCAAAATGAAACGTTGTTGCTAAGATTGATTACACATTAAAACTATCATGGAAATAGCGCTTTATTGACAATTGACAATAAGTACCCTTTTAGTCGAAAACTACACAATAAGGTACATGTTTTTGAGTACAGATGGTTCTTTTTGCCCGCACTTGTATCGTAATGTACGCATGGCGAATTTATCAATGAATTCATTCATAATTTCTTCACGCACGTTTGCAGCTGATATTACCTACAATTTTATGTGTCGTCACGTATGTATGTTATCGAGTTTCGTAAAATGTCATAAACCCTTAGTAGAGGATATGTTCTACCGGCTATACAAATAAGGGTCTAACTTAGTTTCGGAATAGCTTTACAATATCCTCATAGTTTCGCTATTGTCGAGTTGTATGCAACCTGTTGATAGGTTCATAAATATTTACATTGTAACAAGAACTTTATAAATAAACCTAGTTTATATAGAGAATTTGTCTTCGGTTCTGGACAAATATTACAGTGCTAAATATTATAAGGTCAGTGTGGGGAAGACCGTCTACCCGGAAAGACCGTCTATTGACTATAACTTTTGTGTTTATATATCTACGCCTCCCACACCTCCGTAGGTATAGCAGTCTTTCATCCTCAAGCCATTGGTCTTCAGTACATATCCCTAGGACGAACACTAGTTAACAATAATCTTGATTTGTGTTTCGAACTCGAACATCGAGTTCAACATGGTTCCGCAAAAAATTAAAATCAAATAGAAGCAGTCGGAATATTTGTATATTGTATATGTAACGTAGTCATTTAATAACCTTTCTTTCTGACTAGTACTATTAATTTACTTAAAACGCGCTCAATTTCTAGTTTTATGTTCTGAAATATGTAACTTAGAAATTGTGCCTACTCAGAAAGTCCGGCATAAAAGAGAAAGGCAAGACCGGCATATGATAAACAAGGAGTTGCCAACATTTTTTAGGCTTTATAGAAATAAGTCGAGTGTAAATGATATCAATATATAAGTACGTTTTTGGCTTGTACCGTTTTTGATTTTAACTTCGAAATACAGTTTTGGTAATGATTCGTATTGTGTTACTAAAATGATTCGAAAGTATTAAGTAAAAATAAAATATATGTGACATGGCTGTGAAGAATGATAAGAGGTGAACAGAAGTAAACCTACACTGCATTATTCATCATCATATTTAAGTTGGTAGAATTATCATAAAAGTTCTACCCGTTTTTTATTATTTTTGTTTAAGTATATGTAGATTTAAATATTTCAAAAGAGAGTAGGGTTTCAAGTTGGTTATTATTTTTATAATCAGCATTACCCAACAGGGACCACAGATACCCTTAAAAACGGTTTTGACCGACTATTTTACGGCTACCCGACAGTTAATTGACATTGCTGACTGTCACTTTGACACAAAAGTCGTCATGGGTGTCATCAAATATGTTTTCGGGGGTGCTGATTTAATTTTTTTTTATTTTTATTATAAATGGACTTACTCTTGGCCACAGACTAGCCAAAGGCAAAGACGTGGCCTACGATGGAGTGAGCTCGCCCAGAAGATGCCTGTTCACTCTTGATTTGAAGGTTGCCGGGTTATATGAGCTCGTAAATATGCCACCTGGTATGAATTAAAGACCACTTTGGAATCTGACATTGCTGACTGTCACTTTGACACAAAAGACATCATGAGTGTCGCCAAATTTGGATCTATTTATAGATTCTCAGGGGTGCTCATACCAAAATTAATAACCAATTAAGAATTTGATTGTGCTGGCTGTCATTTTGACACATAATTCGCCATGGGTGTCATTAGTCGGTTTTCGGGGGCGCTGATTTAAAAATGAAAGACCACTTTGGAATCTGACATTGCTGACTGTCACTTTGACACAAAAGTGGTCATGGGTTTGGTCAAACTGGTTCTCGGGTGTGCTGGTAGTGACTACAGCAAAACCCAGACATTGCTAAGAAATATTACCAAACTAATTCACGTACTACCTTTACTTAAAAGCAAAGTTTCAAAAACAAATAAGTAGTTGGATTTATATGAGCCTGTAATAACGTGACTAAATTGGACCTGAAAAGAAAAGGTTATGAACCCCATCTACGGGACATATGCCGGTCTTGCCTTATAAATGGAAAAATGCTTATATGTTTAAAATTTCAACGTTATTTTATTAATTATCTAGCACATTCTGCCCTGTTATTACGAAACGCTCAAAATAGTAGATATCTATCTCTATGCGCTTGCGTATTGGCGCGACAGAGCCAGCGGCGTATCGCTTTCGTTTGGCGTCGAACCCATTCGTCTCGTATAACAATGAAACGGTTTTGGAACCTAGTCTCATATGAAATTACGCGACAACAAGCACTAGACGGTCTTCCCGTACTCACCACGATCAACCCGCCGAGTCTCAAAAAATGTGATTTTTATGACTTAAAATTACCTTATTTCGCCAAAATACTATAAAAGCTTTGTAAAATATAATATTTGCTATCCCACAGGACCATGCGCATTAAGCCAGACTAAATTAATTATAGAGTTTTATCCACTCAAACTTTATTTCAAATAAACTATGCCGGTCTTGCCCGCTCTGACCTTAAAGATTTTTGTCGAAGAAGCTCAAATCATTGAGCATCTGGTGGCCCAGGCGGAGATGGCGGGATAATCTGGCAGGCAAGCATGGTCGCGTGATAAACGATAAAACTTCAGGCCGTCGATATCGCACTTACAAGTAGTGCGAAAAGGACGGCCTGCTATCGGTTCAGTGTGCGTAGCCGAATGCACAAACGCTCACGATAATCTCTATCGCTATCTCTATCTCTATCGCTCTTGCGTATTGGCGCGACAGAGCCAGACTGCATTTCTGCGGCGTTTGGCGTCACAGCTAAATGCTATTTGGCGTAGCTACGGGGCTTGGACGTGTATCTCAGCGGCTGGCCGGAGATCGCTCATAACAGTCATAACCGGGACGAGTGGAAATCGAAGGGGCCTTTTCTCAGCAGTGGGATAATTATAGGCTTGTAATTAAAATAGTACATTACCACAGAGGCCGGGACAAAAGGGGTTGCCAGCCGATGACATAAAGTGCTTTTCTAAAACATGGTATGAATTAAATACTGAAAATAAAAACTTTGAATGGCCTAAGCGGTGCGTCGTAGCGCAAAAATAATTAAATTTTCGTTCCCCTTTTAATAACCCCGCACAGAACAAAAAAAAAACAGAAAATGAAAAAAAAGGAAAAAAAATTCTAACAAAACGCACCAAAAATCAAATATTGCCGAGGTCTTGGACCAGTTGCAGACGGCACGTCTGTAAAGCCTCCTATAGTTTTTTTTTTTTAATGGCCAAAATAAATACCTAGATGATATGTCACAAATATCAGTAACTGGAAATTAAAAAAGAGGACTTTTGCCGGCCCTATCGACTTTTTGTCCTAGCCGCACCTGAAACCACCTGAAACGTCATACTTCGCGGCCAATTATAAGGCACATAACATCAATATTTCATACCATGTTTGAAAACAAAATGTTGCAATACTGAAATTAGACTTTTAAGCGTCTCAAAAAATATCAATCCAATGTTTGGTACGAAAATAGGTAAAATTTGTTTTGAAAGTAATTTACACATGTACCGATTGAAACATAAATTCCGAACTGCGGTCGGATCATTTTGTTTGTCAATATTGGAGCGTACAAAACCAATATGATGTTTGCGGTCGAGCTCCAATACGCTAGTGTTTACACGTATGATATGGAAATAATAACAGTTTTCCTAAAATTTGGCCCAATATTCACGGTTATGTTTTATTTTCGTGCCTGCTGAAATAATTTACAGGAAACCTGTGAGAAATAAATTATTACAACTTTAAATATAATCGAAAAGCGAAATACTATAAAGTCAAATTAAATCATAAATAAATTTACTGAAAACTGTAAATGAAAGTTTAAATAACAAATACTTATTAATTTTTTAATCGTGTCTTAATTAATGAGTACAAACATACATATTTTATTATATTTCAGGACTTCAAAATTGTGTTTTAATACATATATCGAGCTACATTTTGAGATAAAAAAACTACGATTTTGATAGAAAAAAGAAAAACAAACATGTCTTGTTGTGTAGACATTTTTTGTGTTTATTAAACATAATTCACATTTGAATAATAACGCGTAGACAATAGATTTCAGTCTGCAAAGTTCGCCTTTGAAAAAGTCGGTACACCTGAACGTTGAATTCAACTTCATAGACGCAACTCAACTGAAACGCGAACGAAACTTGAGCTCAAGTTGAGGGAAGCCTTCATTGTGTATTGGGCACTGTAGCGTTTTTGTTCTTCAACTGCGGGAGTAGCACGCTAGTGGGACAAACTTTTTCGCATCGAGACGTCCCTATCGCACTTATAAATAGTGCGAAAGGGACGGCCTGACGTTATATCGTCTATCGCGACTCACGAGACCTTGCTTGCCTGCCTGAAGTTAGTTTCTCAGAATCAGACCGTCTCACTATAGCTCAAAGGAGCATACTTATCTTTGAACACTAGATGAAGGATCCGGAAACTTGAAACTAATTAATGCCTTTAGCAGTCTCTTTGCAGTGCTCATATATTCTAACACGTATAACATCTATAATATTTGCATTGTATTCTACTAGCAAAGAGAATCGATTACAATACAAAGAGGACTACTCAAGTAGTCACAAGTCGTGCACATACGGCAATATCTCGATGCTCTACCTACCATTTTTGGGAATAGAGGCGTGAATTTATGTAGTATCCTATGTTGGGTAAAAGCCTCCCCTCGTTTTTTTCCCCACCAATTTAAGTTTTCCCCTTGGACCAAAAATTAAAACGTTGAGTAAATTTGAGCGTTCAACAGAACATTTTAAATTCGATAAACCCTATTCAAGGTGTTATGGAGACCTTATTGGTACAGCGGGGCAAATCTCGATTGGAGGCTAAATGTAACTAGTCCATTTTTTCCATGTTTTACAATCCACATTATTAAATAGAGTATCCACCGGTTATATAGTAGGCGTGTTCAGTGGATACATGTAGGACTCAACATCATAGTGTATTAATGGAAAGAATGGATTAGTTACAATTGCCCCCAGTCGAGATTTGCCCCGCTGTACCTTAAATGAAATCAATCAATTAAATGGTACTATATGTAGCTAAATCAAATCAACTCCTTTTTTCGAACTGTCAATACGATTTTTTAATATCTAGGTACTATAATTTATATGAAACATAACCCAATAACGTCGCAGTACTTAGGCAGCGTTCCCACTTAAGCGTCGCGTGTCTCGGGGCGCGCAACGGATGTCTCCGCCACGCCGCCTGAATGTAATTCAAAAAACGTCTCCTCAGTACATTTTGTATAGGAAGGACGTAAGACGCGCCCCGAGACATGCGTCTTATGAGTGTGGATGGTCCCTTAGGGTCCAGTTAGCTACTTTTTATAGTTCTGTGGGATTAGTAAAATATACAAATAGTACCTATGTAGAAATTATTAATGTCTGAGACGTGTTTTTTTACCTACCTACTACTACTACCTACTTTATTGTATGCTTGGTAAGTTGGTATGATATAATTTATTTTAAATGCAGTCAATAGTACATTACTACAGAGGCCGGGACAAAGCGGGCAACCCCATTTCCCGCCGAGGTATGTATACAGGGACCGGCCCGCTATCCCTTATACGGGGTTTTGTATGGGTATTTCGTTAGGCTTAACTTACCCTACCCTTTTGACGCGATACCCTTTCATTTTGCTTTTAAAGCCCTAACGAAAGCGCTTACCTAAAATAGCCCAATACCCTTTCAAAACCCTTATCATCGGCTCAGCCTAACGCCATAAGGGTAAGCCTTATATTGGGTTTTATTTGCTTTCCCTTATAGCATATCGTGCGAGTTTAAATCCTGTACCTCGCTCATAAAGCACACATTACTCCGAACGAAATAACATACGATCGTTACCTACGGCGGCACTGTGTGTGATATTTGCGCGTTTCTGTTTGATGGAAACGGCTGTAGATAAAATAAGGTTCAATTTTCAATACCAAATACTTATAGTATGATAGGCTCCTGCTTTGCTCAGGTGTAATACAGGCAAACGCTGCTTTTTAGGGTTCCGTAGTCAACTAGGAACCCTTATAGTTTCGCCATGTCTGTCTGTCCGTCCGTCCGTCCGCGGATAATTTCAGTAACCGTTAGCACTAGAAAGCTGAAATTTGGTCCCAATATGTATATTTATCACGCCAACAGAGTGCAAAAATAAAACATGGAAAAAAATGTTTTATTATGGTACCCCCCCTACATGTAAAGTGGGGGCTGATAATATTTTTCATTCCAACCCCAACGTGTGATATATTGTTGGATAGGCATTTAAGAATGAATAAAGGGTTTACTAAGATTGCTTTTTGATAATATTCATATTTTCGGAAATAATCGCTCCTAAAAGAAAAAAAAGTGCGTCCCCCCCCTCTAACTTTTGAACCACAAGTTTAAAAAATATGAAAAAAATCACAAAAGTAGAACTTTGTAAAGACTTTCTAGGAAAATTGTTTTGTTCAGTAGTTTTTGAGAAAAACATGGAAAACTTCGGAAACCTACACTGAGCGTGGCCCGACACGATCTTGGCCGGTTTTTTTATCGGACTTGTCTTGATGAGTACCCGAAGTCTAGCTGATGCTGAACCCTGGCTGCACCTATGGGAACTCGGGTTTAGTGTAACACAGGCAAACGCTGTTTTCGTCATCGGACTTGTCTTGATGAGTACTCGAGTGAGCAGTACCCAAAGTCCAGCTGATGCTGAACCCTGGCTGCACCTATGGGAACTCGGGTTTAGTGTAACACAGGCAAACGCTGTTTTCGTCATCGGACTTGTCTTGATGAGTACTCGAGTGAGCAGTACCCGAAGTCCAGTTGATGCTGAACCCTGGCTGCACCTAGGGGAACTCGGGTTTAGTGTAACACAGGCAAACGCTGTTTTCGTCATCGGACTTGTCTTGATGAGTACTCGAGTGAGCAATACCCAAAGCCCAGCTGATGCTGAACCCTGGCTGCACCTAGGGGAACTCGGGTTTAGTGTAACACAGGCAAACGCTGTTTTCGTCATCGGACTTGTCTTGATGACTACTCGAGTGAGCAATACCCAAAGTCCAGCTGATGCTGAACCCTGGCTGCATCTAGGGGAACTCGGGTTTAGTGTAACACAGGCAAACGCTGTTTTCGTCATCGGACTTGTCTTGATGAGTACTCGAGTGAGCAGTATCCAAAGTCCAGCTGATGCTGAACCCTGGCTGCACCTAGGGGAACTCGGGTTTAGTGTAACACAGGCAAACGCTGTATTCGTCATCGGACTTGTCTTGATGAGTACTCGAGTGAGCAATACCCAATGTCCAGCTGATGCTGAACCCTGGCTGCACCTAGGGGAACTCGGGTTTAGTGTAACACAGGCAAACGCTGTTTTCGTCATCGGATTTGTCTTGATGAGTATTTGGGTGAGCTGTACCCGAGATAGAGCTGATGCTGAAACCTGGCTGTACCTAGGGGAACTCGGGTTTGGTGTAACATAGGCAAACTCTGTTTGCGTCATCGGACTTGTCTTGACGAGGACTTGGGTGCGCAATAGCCAAGACAGCGCTGTAGCTGAGCCCTGGCGGTATTTAGGGCAACTCTGGTTTCGGTGCATTATAATATAGAAATATTTCATGCAATGTCAAATTAGGCATAAAACATAATATTAACTGAACAAAAATCCTACCAGAAGTGAATATTAACATCAAGTAGTTAGAACAAATTTATTAATTTGCCATACATAAAACACTTTATTTATGTCTAAAAAAATACGTATGTATATCCATTTGAATATCAAAATAAAGTACAGTCGATTTCACTAATAGTAACACAGGGAATAAAGAGAATACTGGAGTTCCAAGCGTCCATAGACTGCGGTAACTATTTACTATCAGACGGGCTGTATGCTTGATTGCCACCAGAAAAGTATTTCTGTTTCAAACGATCTTCATAGCATTCACAACAATCAACAGAAATACTACTGCGCACCCAAGTCCTCATAAAGGCAGGGCCTATAACAAAAACCGGGTTTGTCTATGTTGCACCAAACCTAAGTTGCCCCAGGTACAGCCAGAGTTCAATATCAGCTTTACCAGTACTCATCAAGACAAGTCCGATGACAAAAACAGCGTTTACCTATATTGCACGAAACCCGAGTTCCCCTAGGAATAGCCAGGGTTCAGCATCAGCTCTACCTTGGTTACTGCTCACTCAAGTACTCATCAAGAAAAATCCGATGACGAAAACAGCGTTTGCCTATGTTGCACGAAACCAGAGTTCCCCTAGGAATAGCCAGGGTTCAGCATCAGCTCTACCCTGGTTACTGCTCACTAAAGTACTCATCAAAACAAGTCCGATGACGAAAACAGCGCTTGCCTATGTTACACCAAACCCGCGTTCCCCTGGGAATAGCCAGGGTTCAGCATCAGCTCTACCTTGGTTACTGCTCACTCAAGTACTCATCAAGACAAGTCCGATGACGAAAACAGCGCTTGCCTATGTTACTCCAAACCCCCGTTCCCCTAGGAATAGCCAGGGTTCAGCATCAACTCTACCTTGGTTACTGCTCACACAAGTACTCACCAAGTCAAGTCCGGTGAAGAAAACAGCGCTTGCCTATGTTACTCCAAACCCGCGTTCCCCTGGGAAAAGCCAGGGTTCAGCATCAGCTCTACATTGGTTACTGCTCACTCAAGTACTCATCAAGACAAGTCCGATGACGAAAACAGCGTTTGCGTATATTGCACGAAACCCGAGTTCCCCTAGGAATAGCCAGGGTTCAGCATCAGCTCTACCTTGGTTACTGCTCACTCAAGTACTCATCAAGACAAGTCCGATGACGAAAACAACACTTGCCTATGTTACTCCAAACCCGCGTTCCCCTGGGAAAATCCAGGGTTCAGCATCAGCTCTACCTTGGTTACTGCTCACTCAAGTACTCATCAAGACAAGTCCGATGACGAAAACAGCGTTTGCCTATGTTGCACGAAACCCGAGTTCCCTTAGGAATAGCCAGGGTTCAGCATCAGCTCTACCTTGGTTACTGCTCACACAAGTACTCATCAAGACAAGTCCGATGACGAAAACAACACTTGCCTATGTTACTCCAAACCCGCGTTCCCCTGGGAAAATCCAGGGTTCAGCAATCAGCTCTACCTTGGTTACTGCTCACTCAAGTACTCATCAAGACAAGTCCGATGACGAAAACAGCGTTTGCGTATGTTGCACGAAACCCGAGTTCCCCTAGGAATAGCCAGGGTTCAGCATCAGCTCTACCTTGGTTACTGCTCACTCAAGTACTCATCAAGACAAGTCCGATGACGAAAACAGCGCTGGCCTATGTTACTCCAAACCCGCGTTCCCCTAGGAACAGCCAGGGTTCAGCATCAGCTCTACCTTGGTTACTGCTCACACAAGTACTCACCAAGACAAGTCCGGTGAAGAAAACAGCGCTTGCCTATGTTACTCCAAACCTGCGTTCCCCTGGGAAAAGCCAGGGTTCAGCATCAGCTCTACCTTGGTTACTGCTCACTCAAGTGCTCATCAATACAAGTCCGATGAAGAAAACAGCGTTTGCCTATGTTGCACGAAACCCGAGTTCCCTTAGGAATAGCCAGGGTTCAGCATCAGCTCTACCTTGGTTACTGCTCACACAAGTACTCATCAAGACAAGTCCGATGACGAAAACAGCGCTTGCCTATGTTACTCCAAACCCGCGTTCCCCTGGGAAAAGCCAGGGTTCAGCATCAGCTCTACCTTGGTTACTGCTCACTCAAGTACTCATCAAGACAAGTCCGATGACGAAAACAGCGTTTGCCTATGTTGCACGAAACCCGAGTTCCCCTAGGAATAGCCAGGGTTCAGCATCAGCTCTACCTTGGTTACTGCTCACTCAAGTACTCATCAAAACAAGTCCGATGACGAAAACAGCGCTTGCCTATGTTAAACCAAACCCGCGTTCCCCTGGGAAAAGCCAGGGTTCAGCATCAGCTCTATCTTAGGAACTGCAGCTCACCCAATTAACTCATCAAGGCGAGTTGGATGACGAAAACGGCTTGTTTTTATGTTGGCAATTAACGTTTTCAATGTGTAATGTTAATGGTTAATTGTATTGATTTTCGGCCAACACTGTATATTTACATGCATACATACATATTTACATAATTATAGTCATACATACATACCTACATACATTCATACATACCTACATACATTCATACGTACGAACATACATACTGATCTATTGGCGACGACGATCATTTACCATCAGGCGATCCATCAGTCCCTTGTCTCCCAGTTCATTAAAAATAATTTCTAGCCGTGTTCTACTTTTATCCAACGAAAACATGTTTCGTTGCAAAATTAAAAATGGGGCGCATAGTGCGGAGTGGCAACAGCGCATTTTCCTTCCTGTTCTTACAATAGCTTAGATTCATAATGCTGTCTCTTTTACGCAAGGCTCGACTACGCTTTAACAAAAGGGAAAGCCTTATAAATAGCGCTTAAAATAAGGGTAACCCTTATTAAAGGATTGCAAGCCGTATCGGATAGCGCTAAGCCAATGCACAGGGCTAGCTTTATTGTTTTGCTTAGTTTTTTGTAAGGGCTAGTCAAATGAATGGGCTTGCAGTTCGAAAGGGAGAGTCTCTCGATTGGGTCGTCCTTACGTTAGGGATTCCCAATGAAAGGCTTGTAGCGCGGAAGGGGTTGTCCGGTCCCTGTATGTATAGTGCTTTTCTCAAACATGGTATGAAATAAATAAAGTCTACTGAAAATAGTAACTTTGGATGGCTGTATCTCCTAAACGGTGCGTCGTAGCGTAAAAATAATCGAATTTTCGTTCCCCTTTGATACCCCGTATACTCTTATAAAAAAACAAAAAGTTAAAAAAAAACAAAAAAAAAACGAAAAAAATTTTTGTTTGTATGAAAACGCACCCAAAATCAAATATTGTCTAGGGCCCGTACCAGTTGCAGTTGGCACGTCTATAAAGCCCCTTATAGTTTTTTTTTAATTGGCTAAATACCTGGATGTTATGTCACAATTATCTGTGTTTGGAAATTAAAAAAGAAGACTTTGCCGGCCTTCGCCTGCAAGGTTTGTATGAAATTCCATTATCTATCAATCGTCCTAGCCGCACCTGCAACGTCATACTTCGCTGCCAATTATAAGGCACATAACATCAATATTTCATACCATGTTTGAGAAAAAATTGTTATGGAAAATATATTCGGACGAAGTAGGCAGTTCAGTTATATCTCACATCAACCACAAAGACGAAATAAGTTCCTATTTCTATATATTTTTTTTAATACTACGTCGGTGGCAAACTAGCATACGGTCCACCTGATGAAAAGCGGTCACCGTAACCTATGGACGCCTGCAACTCAAGGAGTGTCACATGCGCGTCACAACCCATTAGAAACTTTGTAAACTCCTTTTTGTTGTGTTAATTCCACAGCAAAAAGGAGTGTACAAGCTCTAAGGAGGGTTCGGGTTGCTGACGACTTTAAGGACAATAGACGGAACAAATTAGTTCCGTACGTAGGTCCTTCCGTCACCAGCACACCGCACCCTCGTTGAGCTCTGGCAGCCTTACTCATCGGCAGGAACACAACACTATGAGTAAGGTCTAGTGCTATTTAGCTGCGGTCTTCTGTAAGGCGGAGGTACTTCCCCAGTATGGGCTCAGCTCTGCTCTAGATTCGAGCTAAATAATATCCGCTATGCTGTGCCCTACCACACAAAGCGAAATATTATTCGCTATGCCCTACCTCCTACAGCTATACCCTACCTTCTACAATTATATAAATTATTCGATTAATATTCACTATTTATTGTAATTACAACATACTCATTTCAATATCTGCATTCATCAAATGATAATTACCTATCATAAGTGCTCTAATATATATCAAAGATAAATTTGATAGATTATTATTTGCCAAATTCTATTTCCATTATTGAAAACGTATTTCTGAACACGTTTGAGGCTTCCCAATTAATTTTGCATTAAGTACGTGGCATTCTATGAAATTGAATTTGTAAAGTGGGTTTTCAAAACAAAATTTGTTTTATTAAGATACACGCATGTTCATTAGTGCTAAATATTTCAATTTCTGTATACCTATTTAAGCTATATTGATAAGACTCTTATAGAACACTGTATTTTACCCGCGTCTTCTTTTATGCCTGATGACCTAAAAATTTTGAAAAAACCACCGATATAGTGGACCGATTTTCATGAAACATGGCTAAGAGCACTCCCGACTATTTAACTCAGCTTTCAAATAAAAAAAAACTACAGATAGACAGGCAGACAGACAAACACGTCAAACTTATAACACACCATCGTTTTTGTGTCGGGGATTAACAAAAAAGGGCAATAATAATTAAATTAGAACAAAATTCATTTTTTTTTTTTTTTTTTTTATAAAATGGGCTTACTCTTGACCACAGACTAGCCAAAGGCAAAGACGTGGCCTACGATGGAGTGAGCTCGCCCAGAAGATGCCTGTTCACTCTTGATTTGAAGGTTGCCGGGTTATAACTAATTAACAGGTGTTGCTTCAATAATCTAAGTTTTGGAATGGTATTGACATATTTACAGGCTCTTAAGAGATAATTTCCGGTACAAAGAGCGTTCTGTTCTTTCACGGGACTAGAACTATCTATATACCTACCAAATTGGAAATCGGTTCATCGGTTAAAACGTGAAAAGTTTATATAGGCAGGTATAGGCAGAATGCAGATATACATACAGACAAACATTATTCACGTTTATAATATCAGTATGGATGTAAACATTACCGGAGTATACATACCTAAATTGGAACTTCTTGGAAGAGAGTGATCCAAGCAAAACAATAAAATAAGAGTGATGAATTTATAAATGAATAACTACTTAAATGTATCAAGTTTAGTATTTATTTTTATGAAAGTTAAAGTGTGTTTGTCTGTTTGTTTGTCCGTCTTTCACGGCAAAACGGAGCGACGAATTGACGTGATTTTGTAAGTGGAGATAGTTGAAAGGATGGAGAGTGACACAGGCTACTTTTTGTCTCTTTCTAACGCGAGCGAAGCCGCGGGCAAAAGCTAGTATTAAAGACTGTCCTTTTTGGTATGTTAAAGTTTTACAACAGCATTCAGCATGCATATCACCCCTTAATACTTCAGTAATGCGTAATTCCCTCCCAGCTCACGTCCAAGGAGCACTTATTTTTTCGTAGCACATTAAAGGCCTTGGCATTTTGGAATGTTGCTAAATCTCGAAAGACGTGCAGCAGGAAATGTTCTCTTTATCTTGCACCATCCGCCTTCCGTACCTTCCGCTCTCCATTCCGCATCGCCGCGCCACACGGAACTGACAGGGGTTTGTTTACAATAAAATATGTTTAGCTAATTCTGGATCGTGCTTTGAATGCTCTAATGGCTAGCTGATCTGATCGTGTTAATCGATACAATTGTTGGGTATCGCTGAAATGTAATTTATATTGAAACTATAGCCTGTCAACCAAATTTTGGCAGTAGCAATGAACATCAAACTAAAGTATGGTATCCCTATGAAACGAACAAAAACCAGCAATGTCGAACAGCCACAGATATTTTTTTTTCAAGGGGCTCCCTCCTTCCTTACGAATTAGATAATGTATTAAAAAGGGACGGATATGTGCTAGTCATTTCTCTTTTTGGTAGATTGGAGATTTCCACAGATAAGATACAAATGACACGCGAATTTCCACCGATTTTCAAAACTATTAGTGTTGCTAGCGCGCGATTTTTCAAATTTGCCGCCTTTTTCTAGTGACAAGATTTGGTTGACGGTCTATAGCTTCGCTCGCGTTAGAAAGAGACAAAATGTAGCCTATGTCTCTTTCCATCCCCTCAACTATCTCCACTTAATAAATCACGTCAATTCGTCTCTCCGTTTTGCCGTGAAAGACGGACAAACAAACAGACACACACACTTTCCCATTTACAATATTAGTATGGATTTATTCCAATGTAAGTGTCCCACCTTGACTGATAGAAGGTAAATAATAATATCACGTCTCGGACACTGCGGATCAAACATTTTTTTTTTTTTTTTTTAATATAGGACATTCTTACACAGATTGACTGAGGCCCACGGTAAGCTCAAGAAGGCTTGTGCTGTGGGTACTCAGACAACGATATATATAATATATAAATACTTATATACATAGAAAACATCCATGACTCAGGAACAAATATCTGTGCTCATCACACTAATAAATGCCCTTACCGGGATTCGAACCCGGGACCACGGCGCAGCAGGCAGGGTCACTACCGACTGCGCCAGACCGGTCGTCAAAGAGGTCGTATGAAAGAGGCGCGTTCCTAGCACACATTCTAAGCTCGTGTAGGTGAACGCATACCGTGCTTGTATGAGTGAGATATGACAGGTCGACTGTTCGCGTTTTTGACAGGCGGTAACTGTACGGTAACCGAGAGGGGGTGGGCGGCGCTTTCAGCGGGGAGCGGAAGTGGCCATACTGTACGATAGTACTCTTTATTATACTGTGATAATATTAAGACACTATCAACTGTTGTCCGTCTCAAAGACATAAATTATTTAAAGACATACAGTTATTAAAAAAAACTACCATTATAACACGCTTCTTGATGGTTTTACCTGTAGATATTAGGTATTGGAATGAACATGTTAAGTAAGTTGTATGGTCATTAAAACCAAACATATACACAAAAATGTGAATTAATTCTGTATACCATGAGCCAGATACGATCCACGGAGGAATATTTTAGTCTTAGTAATGTTTATGACCAGATTTGCTAATGATAGATAAATTACATAATGTTATTACTTTGTCGAAGCCTGCGCTGTGGATGTATTAATATTTTGTAAAGTTTTTGATTTAATTAAAGTTTTTATACATAGACGTGATATATCGAGGCCAAAACATTTTTTTCTATAATTAATTCTTGCATTTATTTGCATGTTTGTGTCCATATTGGATTTGTGGAACTAACGAAGCAGCTTGTTAAATAAATACAAGCATTATCAACATTTTAAATCATTTCATTTCATTTTCATTTATTTATTCATAAACAATAATAAATTGTGTTTGAATATTACATAGGTAAGTACTTAATTAATAAAACATGCCTTTTTACAATTTCCTGCAAGAAGAAAAAAAAAAAACAACAATTCCTGTTCATTCAACAACAGCCTTGCAAAATATACAAACAAAGCGAGGAAAAGTGAAAGATACAAATTGATACAGCGCGCCATTTTTACAAGAGACAGTCGCAGACTATTGTTTCCGTAGTGCAAATGCTCGGGGATTATCATCAATCACCAACTGCAAATTGCACATGGCCTTTCGGAATGCGCCCACTGCCATTTGTGTCCGTAGAGATGGGATGACCATTCGGACGTTGTGGGTTAAGTGATTGGAGTTAGTTTTTGTACTTTTTAAGTCTTCCTTTGGAGACTGTATTACTGTGATTTACAGACATTTTCTGTTTCGTGAGTTAATGCTAAACGATGAATTATATTTAATAAGGACATCATGTTAACAAGCAATTCATTAATCTCCCTGCCTTTTACAATTTTACATAAACTTATCAAAATTACCAACCACACTAATAAATGTACTTGAAAAGGCATCTTCTGGGCGAGCTCACTCCATCGTAGGCCACGTCTTTGCCTTTGGCTAGTCTGTGGCCAAGAGTAAGCCCATTTGCAAAAAAAAACTTATCTCTGCATGTTCATTATTATTTTATTTAGTAATGTTTATGAAACAATTTCTACCCCCTGCCTACATAAGTATAAAAAAATCTTGCTATATAAATACATTAATTTATTAACCATGAAATTAAATATTTATCAGTTTTGATGCCTAGTCCAATCTGCTGCTTCAAACGCTTAGGGCCACTTGCACCACCCGCTTAACCCGTTAGTGGGCTGTCAACTGTCAAATTCCATATAAAATGGTGGGCTAACCTCGGGTTAACCCTCCATTTTCGGTGATGCAAGTGACCCTTAATGTACCTGTATGTAATTTAGCGCATGATAAATACAGCAGGTCAGGATTAGATGATAGCATTTAGTTGAATCGAATTCTGTGCTATACGGTCTACGGGTCTATGTGTTTACGCTGCTTCATACCTTGACTGTACTCATACCTATAAGCACAGTCTCAGGTGCTCGATTTCAAAACGTTAATTCGAATAAGTCTCTTAGTGCAACAGTATCGAGCCCATCTCTAGCCGGTCAGGATTAGATAGCATTAGTTGAATCGAATTCCGTGCTAAGCACTCTGCAGGGCTATGTGTTACGATACTTCATAACTGTATGACAAACATAGTTTCAGGTACAATGCAACGTTGATTTGAATAATAAGTGTAACACTATCGAGCACATCTCTAGCCGGTCAGGATTATATAGCATTAGTTGAATCGAATTCCGTGCTAAGCACTCTGCAGAGCTATGTGTTACGATACTTCATAACTGTATGACAAACATAGTTTCAGGTACAATGCAACGTTGATTCGAATAATAAGTGTAACACTATCGAGCACATCTCTAGTCGGTCAGGATTAGATAGCATTAGTTGAATCGAATTCCGTGCTAAGCACTCTGCAGGGCTATGTGTTACGATACTTCATAACTGTATGACATACATAGTTTCAGGTACAATGCAACGTTGATTTGAATAATAAGTGTAACACTATCGAGCACATCTCTAGTCGGTCAGGATTAGATAGCATTAGTTGAATCGAATTCCGTGCTAAGCGCTCTGCAGGGCTATGTGTTACGGTAAACGCACGACCGCGTCTTGCGCCGCTCTAATCGCCGTGCAGCTGCTGCGTGATCCAGGCTAAACCTGCAGCGGTTTTGAATACTGAGGTTTTTAAATACATGAATATTGATCGCACCAGCTGGTTTAGGTTCTATTTTTAAAAACCTGATGATTATGCACAAGAGTGGCAAAATAATTAGATGCAATATGCTCGCACTAATGATGTGCAAGTACCTTTTGTATGACCGAGATCCATAAAGAGTAAATTATGTACCTACCTACACGCTACCGTGTATGTCAGTGTCAAAGTGGCGGTAGCCGCATAAATATCGCATTAGCATTTACTACAAAGATACACTTAAACTTGCATTCTGTATGTTTATTTATATACGTCTAAGCCAATAAATTCGATTTCACCAGCAAAAGTTCCAACAATATTTAACCATATTTCATCCACTAAGGAAATGACCAAAATTAACAAATAAACTTGGTTTTAAGTTTGCCAATTTTCGTTGGTTTATGATTTCCTACCGAACCGGTGGAACTGAGCTTGTAAGTAAGAGATAAATGTTGCTTATTTTATCGTTTTATCCCCCACCATTAAAATCCGGCCTATCGAAGTTCGTAAATTCGAAACATCTTTCTCTATTGCTGTAATGACGCCTGTTCATGAATAAAAGGGAAAAATGTTCGATTTCTAATCAGTTAAAATTTACGAAAAACTGACGAAAACATTAGTAATATGTAATGCTAATGCATTATCGATATTATTTACCTACTTGTACTACTTGCTCAAGTATCTACCTACGTGCATCCGCCGACACAACGATTTTTGTAAGATACATAGATAACCATAATCTTATGTAAATGTCAACATATCACTGAGTTCGCCTTTATGCAGAATATTGACACGTGTGTGATAAATATTATTATCATTAGCGATAGTAGAAAAACGCAAAAAAAAAAACCGTTCCAGTTCCTAAAAAGAGAGATAAAGGTACAGTATGTTAGTTGCTAACACACTTTTTGAATCGTGATCCAAAATATATGAATCACAAAAGGGCTGCCAAAAATATTACTAGCAGGTTAGTATAGGGATATATTGACTTTCGCTTGATATAAAAAAATCAGGAACTAAAGAATCTACAAAAAGGTGTAAAATTTACCAAATATTAATAAGCCCTTTTTTATAAAATGCTGAAAACAGAAACTCAATTTTTAGAGAGCTCTTTTAAAGTTTACATTACTGTTTAAAGTTAAAAACAAAAAGATATTCACCATCTAGGTCACGCGCAACTATCTTTCTCATACTTAAGCTTAGTGAGAGTGAGAGAAGATCCCGAACCTACAACAACGTCCTTTACTTAAAGTTGAAGTTCATTCAAGTCTTCTTTAATTACAGCTCCTTATTCAGGGCATAGAGCCTCTACCTTGAGTTTTTGACGTTTTAGAATACGTCACTCGATAGCTTAGACGTCACGGAAAATTAATTGTAAGAGAAATTAATAATTATAATAATTAATTGTAATAGAACCAAACATTACATACACTTTCCGTTACAGTGTCGCTATCGTGTAACAAATCCTATAACTGCCTTCAGCTAACATTCAAGGGGGCAACCACAAGCCTTCGGGAATTTGTAATATACCTACTTGGAATCTTTAATCCTTGCCACTGTGGCCAGGGGACCGTTTCTCGAAAGGCCTTGTACTACAAGTGTGTTTCCATGACAACCCATACGATTTGACAGTTCGCGCACTTGTAATACAAGGCTTTTACCTTTCGATAACGGGCCCCTGACGGCCGAACGTTTTAGGAATCCGTCCGGTGGAAGGACGAAACTGGCGGCTGATTTTTGAGTCTCACGGCGTTCGAATTCAGAAAATTGTCACTGAAAATAATAGGCAATTCACCATTTTCAACCGGTATTTTAGTGAAAGTGAGACTCAAAAATCGGCCCTCTGGTTCGAAATCTGCTATGGAGTGGACACAAGGAAGCCTTGGTCACTTTTTCTTTGTATATGGCAATAATTTCACTTTATATTCCAAAACGTCAGGAACTCCTGGTAGTGGCATTGAAGCGGGGAGTTCCGAAACTATTCGAGCCACTAAATCCGGTTGCCAGTACTGTAGTAGTCGTGTAGGAGCGCAACATGCATACCCATGTAAATTTCTAGGCGAGTCCCTCGTTAATTTGAGTCTTGTCACGGGGCACATCCCTTTCTTAGTAGCGAGTCTTGCGTTGTTCGCAAAACGTAATAGTACTCCTAGTATATGACCCTAATATAAGATGATCCCAGCAGGGTTAGCTCATGATTGCCGCGAGAGTATGTCGCCGCGAGATAAACTACCCGTCCTTATGTCATTAATACAATTAGAAGATGTGTGATCATGTGCTAGGCCTACTGGATCTGTTAGCGTTCAAGATTTCGGCGACAAGTTATGTGAAGACGAACAATTTCATTAGGTGATATCGCTCGCTTATGAGTCTTATGGGCATTTTCAGGATTCGGGTCCCCCCAATTAGCGTAAGTTGTTATGTAATTGTGGTACGCTACTCGCTGTCAGTTCTGTGACGATAATACTCTTATGGCTCACGCTGCACTGCTGCACGTATTAAGGATGCCATTCTATACATTGGATGTTACTTGCACGGGCAAATAAGCAGACTGTGGCATCTTTATTTTTATATCGGATATCGTTTATGTAGAATAAATAAATATACAAGCCAATTCAAACCAACACTACTACACCACACCTCGTTTGCGTTTGCCTGTATATTTGTTCTAGGGGAGAGGGGATATGTCTTGCTATCATATCAAAGTTATACCGGGTTGTATGGCAATGCACTACTTAAGTTATCCTTGTGAATAGCACTCGCTCGCGCCTCATTCAACCGCTAACGGCTTCTTGGCTAGTTTATCTGTAAGTGATGGAATCTGGAGGGAATTTAGGTAAATACTTTATAATTTTTAATATCCATGTACTATACTGATTCAGTAATTTGAAAACGACTCATAAATATTGATCATAACTTAAAATAAACAGGCTTAAGATGGTTTTATGACATAACGCCTAATAACATACATCCAGAAATTCATGACTGTATTCCCAAAAGGGATAGGCAGAGTACGTGGGACTGTTTCAAGTATCAGCACAGTGTAACTCTCTCTAGAACATAGCCCACAACATTATAGTATCTTTCTACAAGATGGGAGGTAAAGAAGTGGTGAAATATTCTTAGTTCGTACCACACAGGGGTCTTATCAGGGTATACAATTTCACTTATTTATATTTTAAGATACTGTATTGAACTTAGCTCGTACAAAAGGTTGATATTTTGCACATTGGGATTACGAAAGTGGTGAAAGTACCTTCTGTGGCTCAATTGAAAAAGGGTACAAGTCTCGCGGAGCGCAGGGTGAAAAACGGCATAAGTCATATATGCCATACACCCTTTTTCACCTGCGCTCCGCGAGGCTTGTAACCTGTTACACTAGAGCCTCAGCTATATCATGTGGCGCATTTTATTTTATCAAGATTTTGCGTCATAACTTAAAAATATAAATATCACTCAAACGACACTGAAATTACGTAATAATCCACGATTTGAGTGCATGAACTTCATTCCAAAACACTTATCTTTAATCTTATCTACAATGATTAAATGAAAAAAGAATGTCAGAGCTACCTGTTATTGCTAAAGTGTAGTGTCTCATACTATCCAGTTAATTGTAAACTCTAGATTTTGTGTTCTTTTTACGCGTCTAGAGGTCACACTGAATTGGTAGCCTTTCAGTCGGCACTAGTATGTGTAAGCGAAGGAAAACAATCTAGATTATTATAACTGTCATTTAGGCCCAGCCGGCGTATCATGCTGCCAATTTTATCACTTATCCACGTGGATAAAGCATCCGTCACGCTTTAGCAAGTATGTCAGTGTGAGAGTGACAGATGTCTTATCCACGTGGATAAGTGATAAAATTGGCAGCATGATACGCCGGGTGTTACTTTTTGTATTTTTTTATCGATGAGTGTCACTCGTGTGAAGTGTGATTAGTGTGAAAGTCGATTATAAAAAAATAAAATTAATAATGACTCCTTGAAGTAAAAACTATCAATTAGTAGACTCACAATAAGATCGAACATGTAATGGAAATAATTACTAAATATGGTATGTTCATTGAGAACCTAAATAAGTTCGTTGGACAAAACTTGATATCAAAATCTTGAAAACTTACAGATTAAGATGAAGAAGCTTAAAATGAGATAAGAGTGTGTAAAAATTACAATTGTTTAACACTGGAAAAGCTATCGGGCCAAACTAACAAATACATATTTATTCATCCTCCTTGTGTTATCCCGGCATGCCTGGGGTCCGCTTTGACAATTAATCCCAAGATTTGGCGTAGGCACTAGTTTTTACGAAAGCGACTGCCATCTGACCTTCCAACCCGAAGGGTAAAAACTAAACCTTATTGGAATTAGTCTGGTTTCCTCACGATGTTTTCCTTCACCGAAAAGCGACTGGCAAATATCAAATGACATTTCGCACATAAATTTCGAAAAACTCATTGGTGCGAGCCGGGGTTCGAACCCGCGACCTCCGGAACGAAAGTAGCACGTACCTACTTACCGGTAGGCTACCAGCGGGCAGATTTTTGAGTCTCACACGTTCGAATTCAGAAAATTGTCACTGAAAATAATAAGCAAGTCACCGTTTTAAACCGGTGTTTTAGTGACAAAATCCCGTATGCGAGATTCAAAAATCGCCCCCCTGCGCTTAAATACATAATAACTAGTAGCTATATAGTAGCTAGCTAAGGATAGGTAGTTTAACCCGTACATAAAATGAACGAGGAATCAACGAGGGAGTTACTGTAAGAGAGACGGCCTATTGGTGAAGAGCATCCATATACAGGGTGTAACAAAAATGGTGGTGATCCGTTTAAGGGCGTATTCAGTATCGTATTCTTATCAGGAAAAAGTAGATAAAATTTTTTTTTAGCTTACATTAGTTACACATACTAGTGCCGACTGAAAGGCTACCATTTCAGTATGACCACTAGACGCGTAAAAAGAACACAAAATCTTGAGTTTACAATTAACTGGTTTATGAGACACTACACTTTAGCAATAACAGGTAGCTCTGACATTCTTTTTCATTTAATCATTGTAGATAAGATTAAGGATAAGTGTTTTGGAATGAAGTTCATGCACTCAAATCGTGGATTATTACGTAATTTCAGTGTCGTTTGAGTGATATTTATATTTTTAAGTTATGACGCAAAATCTTGATAAAATAAAATGCACCACATGATATAGCTGAGGTTATAGTGTAACAAGTCTCGCGGAGCGCCGATGAAAAAGGGTGTGTGGCCCATATATGACTTATGCCGTTTTTCACCCTGCGCTCCGCGAGACTTGTACCCTTTTTCAATTGAGCCACAGAAGGTACTTTCACCACTTTCGTAATCCCAATGTGCAAAATATCAACCTTTTGTACGAGCTAAGTTCAATACAGTATCTTAAAATATAAATAAGTGAAATTGTATACCCTGATAAGACCCCTGTGTGGTACGAACTAAGAATATTTCACCACTTCTTTACCTCCCATCTTGTAGAAAGATACTATAATGATGTGGGCTATGTTCTAGAGAGAGTTGCACTGTGCTGATACTTGAACAGTCCCACGTACTCTGCCTATCCCTTTTGGGAATACAGTCATGAATTTCTGGATGTATGTTATTAGGCGTTATGTCATAAAACCATCTTAAGCCTGTTTATTTTAAGTTATGATCAATATTTATGAGTCGTTTTCAAATTACTGAATCAGTATAGTACATGGATAACAATTTTCTTCTACTTTTTCCTGATAAGAATACGATACTGAGTACGCCCTTAAACGGATCACCACCATTTTTGTTACACTCTGTATTTAAAACACTCTTTATCTCAATATCTTTTTATTTCAAGGGAGTTAAATCACAAACAACTACTCTCAATCGCTGCTTCTATTCGAATGCCCCGTCAAGTGTTCGTTCTCCTTGACGTTTATCTATTATTCTAAATTCAATTCGGGGACTGCCAGTCAGCGAATATCAAAATGCTGTAAAAGGTTTCATTCCGTACATGAAACCTCTTACATTACTAATGTCTAGTGGCTTTAGGATCATGAACTAATACGTTAAGTTAACCTAAATCGCTAATGATGACTTGGATGCATTCTATCCACGCTAGCAGGATTACACACGTGACAGGGTTGAGTGGAAGAAGCGACGGAAGGCCTTTGCCCTGCAGAGCGATACTACCAGTAATCGGAACTATGGGAGCAAAACTTTAACAAAACCTTAGAGCTGACGTAAATTTAAAAAAAAAAAGATTATTATTTTCTGATCAGTGTTTTTGATTCTATAGCTGAATCTAAGATTTACAATACTTTACTGCAAGGATATTAATATTTTCAGGGCTGTAAGCACTAAATAATGTCCACTTAGCAAGTTTTGATAAACTTTTGCTCCCATAGTTCCGATCACTGGATAAGTACTACACCGCTAATAGCTAAATCGCGAAAACCGAAATTCCCTCGCATTTAAAGGCGACGTGAGTCAGTACTGTCGCGTAGCAGGAAGCGGCGAGTGTCATGACGCTGTCTGTCTTAATCTTACACGTCCCCAGGATCCGAGATTTCCTGGTTTTACGAAAAAAATATTCTTGGTAACAATTTTGATATTGGAATAAAGTGTTTTTCACGTAAGGAAAATTCAGAGGAGCTTAATTTTAAGAACGGGCGTTGAAAGGTTACATTTAGTTTACGATCTCAGACGCGTTGCTTCTGCAGAGCCGTAAGAAATGAGCTAATGTGTTCCGATCATTTGGCATATTTCTAGACTTTTGGATTAACAGCCTACTTAATGGTATGGAAAATTACCTCGTATAATCGATACGTTAACAAATTTGCTGACTTCGTGAATAAAGCTGACACGAGTTGGTAGTATGAGTAATGAGCAGTCATCATATTTTTTTAATTGGATTAGATAGTTAGGATTAACCCCTGGTATGCGGCCTGTCAATTTTGATCATTGCAATAGTGACCTTGACATTTAAAACAATAGATTAAAATACCCACGCACGGATCCGTGTCTAAGCATACGAGGGGAAGAACAGTAATAATTTCAATTTCAATAATAATATTTATGATATTTTGTCATAAGTTCCATAAGTTATTGAGCGAAGTCTGAAAACATACATACATACATACATACAATCACGCCTGTATCCCATAAGGGGTAGGCAGAACACATAAACTACTGAGCCACTCTTGGCAAATAAGTTGAAAGAAAACGAAACTGTGAAAGTGACGGTTGCCATGCCTACGCCATTTAACCCATCCCCATAGTCTGAAAACGTTATGCAATTTCATCCTCTATTATACCTCACTTTACTTATACCTCAGTTTTATCAATTCCCTACTCGTGTATGTGTCAATTACCTACAACACTAGATCTTTGAACTGTGATGGCAACTATGTATCTTTAGTTACCATATTTACGCATTAACTAGAGTGAATCACTCATAGCTCCTATCATACTATTAATTAATGTGTAAAAACACCTACCTATTCTTGCTACCTAAAGATTCTTGGACGTGCGTTTGGTCATAATGAATTTCAATGAGACTCATGCTACAGTATTTTCTGCAAATACATAATTATTATCTTTTAAATAAACAAAGTAATACATTTTGGAACTTTTGCATTGTATTTTTTTAATGTAAACAGGTAAAGTATTTGACTACGATCTCGTGAAAAGTACAGACATAGCCAGATTTTTTTTTGTTGATTTAAGTAAGTACGGTCAACCACTTTGAATCCTAGGCCACTCTAGAACCCTGTCATATTGACACCGTTGTCTATTAGCCATAGAAGTCACTTTGACGTTTACTGTTCAAAGGTTCTACAGTGGCCTAGGATTCAGATTGGTGGACTGTACCTCATTTTTTAACATTTTGAGCAGCAGAAACGTCTACAATCGATGCCAATTAGATGCGTTGGTGGCTCAGTTGGCAGAGCGCTGGAATATAGATACATAGGCCGTGACTGCAAGTCTTAAGATAATATTTTTCCACTTTAACATGAATTTTAAGCACCTCATGTTACACTTCATTCTGATAAATCGTTTTTTTTTGATAATTAAAATTCCGGATCTTTTTCATTGTATTTTTTAACGGTTTTACTTACTTGTTTTATTATATTTAAATAGCAATCTCACGGAAAGTGCCGATAGAGCTATAGTTTTGTGTTGTGATGCAATAGCAATTAGTAGCATCTCGCTCTCGTAGAGTCGATTTATGCCCGATAAGGAACTAGAGCGTCATTAGTGGCAGTAGTAGAACAATGCTAATACAGGATGTTCAGTTCATGTCAGTATATGTATCACATAAAGCGCCGAAAACCTGACAGGTCATAGCCCGATCATATAGGCTCTATATATTATATTTTATGATATGCGGCATGCATATATTTAAAGGTCACACTGAGAAACTTTTAGTGCGGGACCAGTAGGCCTAGAACATGATTACCGCGAGAGTATGTCGCCGCGAGATGGATCACACGTCTTCTAATTGTATTAATGACATAAGGACGGGTAGTCTATCTCGCGGCGACATACTCTCGCGGCAATCATGTGCTAACCCTGCAGGATCAAATCGCGTGAAAGAAAATGACTATGAAATAAAACTATGGAAACGGATTAAATCGCGTAATATGAATTTACAATTCATCCCGAAGTTTCGAACACTTTACAGCGTTCGTGGTCAACGGGTGACTGAGGAAAAATTACAATATGCAAAACAAGAAATATTAATGAACCATGACCATAAATAATATAGATTTCTAAGGCAGGTTCACACACTATAAATAAAGCTAGTTATACAATATTCAAAAAATTTACCATTACTATGTTAATGACTATTCCATGCCTTTTGACTCTTCGACCTTGATATTTTCTGTAGGGAAGTAATTTCTAGTCAGCGATTTCGAGCTTGACTCCAATGACTTCATAGTTAAAGTTACTCAGTAAGATTCACCTGTGTATCCAACTCTTACATTATTGTTGGTGACTAAGGAAACAGCCTGTAAGTAGAAGGCCGTTAGTAAGTGCCAAAGAGGAGTTAACTGTTTACTTACTCACCGCCAATAATCATTACTTATCAGTGAAGGTGTGAATACGTAAGGCCCGATTTACACGATGCGGCAACTCGCACGCGGGCCCTAGATTAATCTTTTTGGGCACCTTTCTAGTAGTAAGTCTAAAAAAAAAACAATTCGAGCATAGTACACTTTCGACAACACTTAATTTGCTTAACTATTTATACTTACTAGAAGTTTGTAATCTCCAGACATCGTAACTTTTCCAGTAATAGGCTACTTGACCCTTTTTTAATGTCTGTCTTATATGATTAAGTACTGTCCAATTAACCAAAATAAAATATTACCATATTTTATTAGGACCTAAAAACAGCAAAAAATATTTTTAAATTATACTTTTACTCAATCAGGCAGAAACAACACAGTCATGTTAATCTATAGAATATCTGTGCATCAGGGGCCCGTTTCTCGAAAGGTGTTACAACTGTGTTTCCATGACAACCCATACGATTTGACAGTTCGCGCACTTGTAATATAAGGCTTGTACCTGTCATTATATTCGAAATAGTATTTTATACAATCGTGATATAATACAAAGCTTTTCAGTCGAGTACCATGTTTAGGCCACGAAGCTTGCTGAGTGGCCTAATAGTACGGTACGAGAGTGAAAAGCTTAATTATATCACTATTGTATACAATACTTTTTCTACGAGTCATCATCTTCATCATCAATGGACGGAAATATCATCATTCATGCAAGTTAAAAATAATGTTAATAGAGTCGTTCACCGTCGTATCAACATCGCATTACCTAGCAACCAATTGTTTGTAATAATCATCTCTGATTGGCCGATAACGCGACAGATAAAAAAAATGTGTTTCAGATGCAGGAAAATTTGCTAGGTATCGCAAATTAGTAAAGAAATTGTATGAAGTTCTATTTTTGAAATTATTACAGTTAACTAAAGTCAACTATAATGAGCTTATTATAATTGAGTCGGAACTGCCATAGAGTATCCAACACTGAAAAGTTAGCACTTATAGTTTAGTCTGTGGTGCCCTAATTGACAGATTGCAGTCGACAAGTAGAAAAACAACATTTTTTGACTTCGGTTATCGCGATAGTTACTCATGAAATATCATATCATCATTTATTGCAACCATGTTCATTTTACATAGGATGGTATTTAAATATTATAGTGTGTCAACCTGCCTTAAAAATCTATATTATTTATGGTCATGGTTCGTTAATATTTCTTGTATGTGGGTATTGTGGGTAGCTTTTGCACGTTGTAATTTTTCCTCAGTCACCCGTTGACCACGAACGCTGTAAAGTGTTCGAAACGTCGGGATGAATTGTAAATTCATCATACGCGATTTAATCCGTTTCCATAATTTTATTTCAACATTTTTTGACTTTTATGTATGAGGCAAAAAGTTCATTGTCAGTTATTATTTTGACATGAAGTAAGTTCGAATTCGACGTCGTCACTACATCGCTGACAGCGTTTTCAGTGGCGAAAATAAAAATAAAAATACACATTTTTAATCGAAAATACGTAGTCATCAATTCATCATACACTTTTAATACCCGAAATCTATAAATATTGTTTTTTTTTATATCAAATACTACAGAAGACAATCATTTATTGGGCCAAATTCAATATGGGTCTAGTACATTGAGTAATTATTACTTCGTATAGAGGAGCTATAGCAAACAACGAACGTGTCACAGCCTGTAAGCTGAAGGCGGGGCGAGGGGGCGGGGTGTGAACCAATGGCCTGCTTCCGTAACGTCGCAAGCGCTACGATTTTACTCGGCGCTTACGACCTTTCGGTCGCGATGATGAGCCCTGCATAGAGTGCATAGATTAGAAGTCGTAGTATAGAAGCGACATGGGTTTACATTTAGCGTGAGTTGTTAACAAAAAACATAAATCGCTGTTAGTTTTGTAACGGCAATCAAGCTTGAAATCTGTATTTAAAACTAAACTTATTTCACGTTCTGAATTTAGATTATAGCTTAGTATAATTTACATAATTAAAACAAAAACTATGTTTTTATTGAAATTCCATGCTAAATTTAATGCGATAATTAATCGTTGCAAAACTGACAGCGATTTAAATTTTTCTTAACACTGTGAGTCCCAATTTTCTTAAATGCCCACATAGAAAGCTGCATACGGACTAAGCGTACATGTGTACACGTAGCCGCAACTGGATATTTAGTTATTTATGTGACATTTGCATAATGGTAGGCATTAAAACATGAGTGTTGTTTTTGTTGTGTTAATACGATAACATGAGTGTTTTAATGCCTAATTATGTATAGTCGCATACATAACTTTATCTACATCCATGTATGTAGCTATGGGCACGGGTTTATCGTCCCATAGAAAATTTGAATTTCGCGCGTTTTTATACTCTCATAATTTCCTTGACCGTCTATCTACCCAAATTCATTCAGGCAGGTTAGGTACTGCACTTACATTTACATACTCACATGAAATTCGACACGCGTATTGAGAATCTGTTATACCGACATGTCGGAAAACTGTGCAATTCTGACAATAATAATTAAATAACCTTTTCTGCGTCGATAAATATATATAATTTAATGTATGATAGGAAACTTAAACTAACTTGCGATACTGTCACGTCTGCTTTTGTTGCATTTTTTACTCTTTGGTTTCAACGAAACATGGCCGCCGCAACATGGCGCTTCGGCATGAGTTTATATTGATACATTTTTTTAAAAGTAAGCGTGTTTAAACAAAAATGCAGTAAACCTACGTATGAAAAGTCACTCCTTGGCTTTAGTTAGATTTTCCTGAGCAGTTTGTACAGTACCTCACTACACATGACGGCATTATTTAGACGAAATATTTTTCATTGCGATACGTCAATCTACCACAGCCGTTCGGCACAGGCACAGACTAAGCGCGTTTTTGCCGATCGGCTCTAAGTGTTGTTACATAAAATCAAGTTGAGGTGCCCTCTCTAATTAACATAATTACTCAAAGGTCTAGTAGCCTATTTTGGTGTAGCATTTCCGCGTTAAAGGAATATATTAAGTACTAGCTTTTGCCCGCGGCTTTGCTCGCGTTAGAAAGAGACAAAAAGTAGCCTATGTCACTCTCCATCCCTTCAACTATCTCCAGTTCAAAAATCATGACAATTCGTCGCTCCGTTTTGCCGTGAAAGACGGACAAACAAACAGACACACACACTTTCCCATTTATAATATTAGTATGGATATTTATGTCCGAAGCCACCTGGAATTGTTAATTAAGATTAATAACAGTAACATTGACAATGTGGAAACCACACATTAAACAACAATTGTATTTTTTTTAATAAAATGGATAAGCAATACAAAAATGAGAAGTGGTAGTCAACTCTCGACAATCGTTACGTAGGTACTTAAAAACCGTTGCCTTTGCGTTTGCTCAGAAATCGACAAATTCGTTTTTAGGGTTCCGTAGTCAACTAGGAACCCTTATAGTTTCGCCATGTCTGTCTGTCTGTCCGTCCGTCCGTCCGCGGATAATCTCAGTGACCGTTAGCACTAGAAAGCTAAAATTTTGTACCAATATGTATATCAATCACGCCGATAAAGTGGTAAAATAAAAAGTGGAAAAAATTTTTTTCTTAGGGTACGGTCCCCTAAATGTAAAGTGGGGACTGATTTTTTACCCCAACGTGTGATATATTTTTGGATAGGTATTAAAAAATGAATAAGGGTTTACTAAAATCGTTTTTTGATGATATTAATATTTTCGGAAATAATCGCTCCTAAAGGAAAAAAAATCACAAAAGTAGAACTTTATAAAGACTTTCTAGGAAAATTGTTTTGGACTTGATAGGTTCAGTAGTTTTTGAGAAAAATACGGAAACTACGGAACCCTACACTGAGCGTGGCCCGACGGCTCTTGGCCGGTTTTTAACCAATGGAAACGCTCGCACGATGCCATTTAACTCAGAATAAATGGAGTTCAATTCTCACACAAGATAGGTAGTATTTTCCCACTTTTAAATGTATCTTGTGATAAATTAATTGTTCATTAATTTTATCAATTAAACATCATTCTGTTTACAAAGCTAAACGTGTGTCATAATCGTTAATATTAATTTAATAATATTACTTTAAGACAAGTTATTGCGCCCAATGCATTGCAATGGTTCACCTAAAACACAATGTGCCAAAATTATCAATTCAGTATTCTGATAAGTAGATAATATTGCATGGCAATCAATCGCAGGTACCTGTGACCTACATCATTGGGATTAATTTTTGTATGTACAGAATAGACAATTCGATTAACGGCTTGGCTATTAACCTCCTGAGTCCTGTGTTTTTCCAACGTTGGTAGTCATTACTGCCGAATGTACTGTACCAAGTACAAACTAAGAATAGTGCTTAAGACCGAGACAAACAATTGTTGATTTTAGGCATTTTTTAAAGTGATATATTTTTTTTGGTATTTTTTATGGTATGTTTATTGTGTACAGCAACAGTCTAACGAGAAAATTATTGAAAATATTTTGTACTTCTGTGAGTACATTAGGCCTAGACAAAGTATAATGAAAACAACATAAAAGTTTGAAAATTTTATATTAGTATCAAAAATAAATCACATTTTTCCTCTAAACAACATTTAAGTAAAAAACATTATTGAATTACAACATAAACAGTCTTCTTCTCTTGAAACAATTAAACAATTATAAAAGTCTTCTATCAACTCTTAATAAAACAGTAACAATGTATCAAAATTACACAATTAAAAACAGTAACAATGTATCAAAATTACGAACATACTTATATATTACCATTTGAATTATCTAAGTTGCGATATCTGTTGTTCATTGAAGGCTGAAAAAAAAAACATTTGTATTATAGACCTAACGTACAACCACAAGAATAAATTCTAAACAGTCATTTGTATAACAAACGCCTAACGTACGACGTCAAGTACAAATTATTTTGACTGATCATAAACCAACTTAAGCATACAGTTTTCGTTAAAATTTTGTTTAATGTACAATATTCACAATTTGTATATACTAATTAATATAAAAAACAAAAGAAATAACAAGTGATTACTTTAATATAAACAGATTAACTTACCTCGTGCCGCCCGGCGACCCGACCGTGTAGCCATCTTGCGAAAAAGTGACACTGACACTGACAGTTGACAGTTACCTGGGCAACATGGCGGAATCGACCATAGAGTAGAGAAACAGAATGTCCGTGTCAGTGTTGCCGTTGTAAAAAAACTACCCGGTAAATGGGGAAACAAAAGTTTGTACTTTGGTAAGTACATTAGGCCTTTCCTTCATATATGTCGTTGAAATGTCAGGCCTTAACTGCTATCCTTAATTTGTACTTGTACAAGTACGTGGGGACTCAGGAGAAACTACATTTTTTTAAATATGAGCTCTCATTTGATTCTATAAGATATGCAGAAAGTAACATCTACAAAACCGGCCAATAATATTCAGAACTTTTTTGTATGACGTATTAAGTGAGCGATCACGCGTATGTTAGTTTTGATCAGATTGTACATTTTACTATTAGGTACTTTCGTACAAATTCATGAATGATGCTATTATATATCGCGAATTACAATATGAGACACAGCATATTTTTTACATCGCTAGCACAAAGGCCTATTACTAGACTACCTAAAGTAGTGTGGTTTCCACCACTTACAAATGTTAAATTTACAGTTTATTCGTATCGCTATGATTTCGTACCGAGGTGTACAAAATAACTTATCCTTTTTAATTCGCATTTGTCACCGTATTAGCAAAAATCCGTACAAGAATACGACAACGACCATAAATCTTAGGCCTCTGAAGTCATCTAGCATAGATACTCCTAATTCCTATACCTTCATGAAATAGTCAGCCCTTTTCAACAACAAAAAATATTTCCGCTATCGCACGTCACATCGTATCGTAGTCATGGAAATGTAACAGTGTTGTAATGTATCACTTTGAGTCACTTTGTGCCGATATTCATTGATGAGCGAGTGTTCGATCGCGGCGGTCGTTTGAGTTGTCAATCAGCATGAGATGTGCGCGAATACCTAACACCCGATTGTGAATCTTTGTTTTGTTAAACATATTGTTTTATTTGTAGTACATATTCTGTGACCAAAGGTTAGTATATTAATTTATTATTTTCATTTTTCTTTTTTGACAGTTACTTTTGATTAATTTTTTGGTCCATCATTTTGTGTTTTTACCACTCTGATGATTTACAACCTGAATGTATCAAACACTCAGGTTGTAAATTTATATGTTTGTATTATCGTAGAATCAAGCTATAATCAGACCGGCCTATGTTGGCAGCGATTTGGATATTTTTAAGTAAACATCATAATTCCATAGAAAAATATATTTTAAAGTAACATGCACTGATGATTTTAAAGTAACAGGCTGTCAAAATTGTGGAAATTTAGATTTTTCTGACTGTAGACGACTCGTCCCAATGTACTTATTGTGATTTGACAAAGTAAATAAGTTGACTCACCACCTTTCACCTTTCAAAATAAGGATTAATTTGTAATTAAAATTTACTGACCAACTATTAAAAATGGGTTTATTTTATAAACTTAAATTGATAAACAATAATATCCTACACTTTACAGTATCTTCTTAAAATTAATTTATGAGTTTTTCTTTGCATTAATAACCTATGTGTGTACCTACTTTTGTACTTTCACTAATTGATGTTACAAAATACGTAAAACAATTCCTACGATAACGTAATTAATAGGCGAGGCTGTACATTACTAATTATTATTATATAAGTATGTATTATTTATTTCTCCATAAATAAACATAAAATATTCAAACTATTATATAGTATCGACCTGTACTTACTTATTTAATCATTATCCATACAAATTAATTCGGCCCGCAACTTAATCAAAAACACTCTTAAATTTCTTGAACGTCATTGATTGTCACGAAAAAGTACATTGCTGCTGGGAAATTTAAAAAAATTAATTATGGGTTGAAATGGAAAGTAACTCAAAAACACCCATACAATTGATGATAACAATATGGAAAGTTATATGCCTATGTGAAAATTTCATTTTGGATCGCCCTTATTACGTTTACGGCTGATAATATGCCTATTTTATAATCAATTTAATATCAAACTAACTTTCTCTTTTGCCCAATGGTTGACTGGTAGAGAATGCCTTAAGGCGTTAAGTCAGCCATTTGTACTTGTTATTTTTAATGTGTGCAATAAAGTTAAAATAAATAAATAATTACATGAATAGTTTGTGTATAATGCATGATATATGTAATATTGAATCTACCTACCTACTTTGATACTAATAATTGTATGGAATAGATAAGAATGGATAAGATAAAGAATGAGTATATCAGAGGAAGCCTGAAAGTAGCACCGATTGTTGAAAAAGTAAGAGCGAATCGACTAGCATGGTATGGACATGTAATGCGGAGGGATGAAAGGCATGTGACGAGAAAGGTATTACGAATGAATGTGGAAGGTAATGGAAGTAACGGGAGGGGAAAACCGAAGAAGAGGTGGATGGACTGTGTGAGACATGATATGGAACTAAAACAAGTTAATGATGAGATGACGAGTGACAGAGATGTATGGAAGAGAAAGACATGCTGCGCCGACCCCAAGTGACTGGGATAAGGGCAAGAGAATGATGAATTGTATATACTAAGTCATTGAGAACTAAATACTTACTAACCCCCTTATTCATAAACGTTCACTAAAGTTATCAAGCCGATACAGTTCGTTTGTCCCTTTCCGACGTATTGGTGTGATAAAAAGGGAAAAACGAATTTTATCGGCTTGATAACTTTAGTGTACGTTTATGAATAACGGGGTTACTATGTAGTACAAAAAGCTAGAAGAGCTATTGAACTATCATATCAGGTGTGTTATGGTGTGTTATTGAATAATGTCCCATATTTACGATGGAATTTACAGAATATCAATGAATGATGACGAAATTGCGAAAGTTCAAATAGATACGCTGTAACTGACCGGCACCGGTTTTATCAATACATATTATCAAAACGTCGTGTTACAGATAAATTAGTGAGTATCGATTACGGAAAATACCCATTTAATATTGGATATTATATCCAATAAACAGACATTAAAGAAAAAACTCGACATCAACAAACCTAAGTAGGTATGTAGGTATCCGGAACCCATGCCCTACCGTTTAATATTATTTCCCCTGACTAGCTCGGAAACACGTGTTTTATCCTTTAACAGTAATAGACGCATTTTTTGCGTTGTAGTTTCCTCGCTATAGTGAGGGGAAAAGTTTTGTGTTACACTCGGGTGCAAATGTATTTTACTTCTCGCTTCGCTCGTGGTTCAACTATAGAATCCTTTCACTTGCTCGTTTTTCAATTCCACACTCGGCGTTAAAATACAACTTTGCCCCCTTGTATAACAAATAATTATTAAATTATTATAAACTAGCGAGCCGCCCCTGCTTCGCATAGCGATGAAAAAAGCCGGAAAATTCCCGTTTTTTCCATTTCCTTTGGTTTTCTTCAGAAATTTATGGAAAAAAACCGCGAATGTTTCGGCTCTTATTTTTCAAAAAAAAACATGAAATATGAAAGAAATTTGTCATTGTTTGGACGGACACATACCAGATATAGAAATCGGTTATTGCCCGAACGACGATTTTATAAATTAATCTTTATTCGGGCGAATTTGCACCTACAAACGGGCTACACCGACGACATGGAAGCAGAAATGACTGAAATACAGACAGTCAACCAAATCTTGGCACTAAAAATGGCGCGAAGTTCGAATTTTCTATGGGAATTAATCCTTCGCCCTTACATTTTCAATATTTTTTTAAGTGTCGTCGATGATTCCGCCAACTTCAAGGTTTAAGAAGGCACGCGGTTTATGAAGACAATTCGCCGGTGAGCCCTATATTTTTCAAATTAACCGCCTTTTTAGAGTTCCGTAGTCAACTAGGAACCCTTATAGTTTCGCCATGTCTGTCTGTCCGTCCGTCCGTCCGTCCGTCCGTCCGTCCGTCCGTCCGTCCGTCCGTCCGCGGAAAATGTCAGTAACCGTTAGCACTAGAAAGCTGAAATTTGGTACCAATATGTATATTAATCACGCCAATAAAGTGCAAAAATAAAAAATGGAAAAAAAATGTTTTATTAGGGTACCCCCCCTACATGTAAAGTGGGGGCTGATATTTTTTTCATTCCAACCCCAACGTGTGATATATTGTTGGATAGGTATTTAAAAATGAATAAGGGTTTACTAAGATTGTTTTTTGATAATATTAATATTTTCGGAAATAATCGCTCCTAAAGGAAAAAAAAGTGCGTCCCCCCCCCTCTAACTTTTGAACCATATGTTTAAAAAATATGAAAAAAATAACAAAAGTAGAACTTTATAAGGACTTTCTAGGAAAATTGTTTTGAACTTGATAGATTCAGTAGTTTTTGAGAAAAATACGGAAAACTACGGAACCCTACACTGAGCGTGGCCCGACACGCTCTTGGCCGGTTTTTTACTGCCAAGGTCAGTTGACCGTCAGTACATGATGAGAGTGAGAGTGATTAATAGAATACTAATTTTAATAATGTATTTGTTTTTTTCTTAAAAAACCCGAAAAATACCGAAAAAAACGAAAAATTCATAAACTTCGGGAAAAATCATTTGATTTTTTCCGGTTTTTTCAACGCTAGCTTCGCACGAGTACTACTAGGTATACCTACATAAACATTTCTCTTGAATCAATTTATCTAAAAATACTGCATCAAAATCCGTTACGTAGTTTTAATGATCTAAGCAATCGGGAAGCGACTTTGCTTTAATATTATGTACCTAGTACAGCGGGGTAAATCTCGACTAATTCATTTTTTCCATAATGTAACTATGATGCTGAGTTCTACATGTATCCACTGAACACGCCTACCATATATAACCGGTGGAAACTCTATTTAAAAATGCAAACATTGTTAAACATGGAAAAAATGGACCAGTTACATTTGCCCCGCTTTACCTTATATAGAAGCTGTTTTGGCTGAAAAACATACAAAGTAAATATACGACCATTATTTTTCCTTTATGTCAATCAAAGAAAAAAAAAACAATAACAAACGAAATTACTGCAACATCTTAGGATTTTTACAAATAGAATTATATGACTCACTCGCTCATGAAGCCATATTTGTGAAGATTATCTTTTTCGACGCGATTATAATTATGGCTTTTGCATTTGAATGTCAAAACGGATGAGCAATGAGCATTCGCCGTGATAATGACACCTAATTGGGTAGGTATGTTTGTAGTGCTCCTATATCTAGTACAATAGCAAACAATGCCTATACATTGTGTATATTACTAATAGTGTCAGTATACTATTTCGTGTGTGACGGTCACGGCTAGGCGTAGTGTTTGTTGCTTTATCTGTCAAAATTATGTTGTAAGCTGTTTTACCTAAATGTTATCACGGCTACGAGTATAAAGATTATGTTATGATAGAGCTGCAAAAATCAAGATTAATAAAAATGGAGAAAATGACAGGTAAAACATTATCACTTAATAATCGTATTTTAATACTATATTAAATTCTTGTTGTATGCCGCTAAATTACTTATGACGCGAAGAGTGCTTTTATGAATAGATTACCAAGATATAGATCTAATATTCATGTCTTTTATATTGATAGGTACTAGCTTTTGCCCGCGGCTTCGCTCGCGTTAGAAAGAGACAAAAGTAGCCTATGTCACTCTCCATCCCTTCAACTGTCACCATTTGAAAAACCACGTCAAATCGTCGCTCCGTTTCACAGACACACACATTCCCATTTATAATATTAGTATGGATATCAAACAAATATTTAAAGAAATGTTGTCTTGCTAAAGCTTTATTGTACCTAACTGTGAAAAAATGTGTTCATACGACTACTCTCCAAATCCATCAGAAATTTCAAAAATACTAGTGCTCAAATAGGTTTCGCAGAACGTAATATTAAGAACTTACAAAACCTAATCTATTAAAAATGCCATAGTATGTGTGTTAGCTTAGTACGTAAACAAAAACAAGCCGCCCTCGAACTAATTATAGGTAAAATAATTCATATTAGTGAACCACTTATCCAAATGACGTGCTTACATAAAATGATCACATGTGTACAGTCAACCAATTGGAACCCTAGGCCACTCTACAACCATGTCAAAATGACAAGCAGTACGAGATTTCTTACAATCTGATTTATAACGTCACTGTGACATAGTTCTACAGTGGCCTAGGGTACCAATTGGTTGACCGTACGTACGAATAAAAAGGTATTCTTATGTTTTAAAATAGCATAGCATTTAGCTTTGCACATTTTTTTAACCCCCGACGCAAAAACGAAGGGGTGTTATAAGTTTGACGTGTCTGTCTGTCTGTCTGTCCGTCTGTCTGTCTGTCTGTCTGTTTGTCTATCTGTGTGTGTGTCTGTCTGTGGCATCGTAGCTCCCGAACGGATGAACCGATTTAGATTTAGTTTTTTTTGTCTGAAAGCTGAGTTAGTCGGGAGTGTTCTTAGCGATGTTTCATGAAAATCGGTCAACTATGTGGCAGTCGGGGGTTTTTTCAAAATTTTAATTTTGTGGTTATTAGGTAGGTGTAGATACGTCGTCGTCACTACTTTGAAAAATTCTTATCTTCTGTCAATGAAAAGTCAAATGTAGTAACTAGGTAGAGGATGCATTAGGAGTTACTGCGTTTCAACATTGAGTAGGAGTGTCGAAATTTATCACTATAAAGCACATTACACACGTACTTATCTACATTTACTATTCACTAGCGTAAATTTTTAAATAGTATCAGAATAAATAAATCTATTGACAATTTGACATATCTATTAAAAGAATACTTACCAAAATAAATAAAAAAACTGATCGAATACAGAACCAACTCTGAATCAACTGGGTTAAGTCGGTTAAAAAGTTTTTATTTACTTTATTTTATTCTCAAATTTCTAATAAATATAATATATCTTCACAAAATCATTGTAATCATTCTTATAGTTTCTAATTACTTTTCCAAAATGATGATGATGACGATTAGATCATGTTATCCCTGATCAGGTCTATATCCATAATATTTTTTTTTTATTAGCCTACTGTAGTGTCCCACTGCTGGGCAAAGGCCTCCCCTCGCTTCTTCCACTCAACCCTGTCATGTGCGTAATTTTGCCAGCTTGGATAAAATGCGTTCAAGTCGTCCCGCCATCTCTTTTTCGGTCTGCCTGAACCCCGGCCTGCACCCTCCACGGTGTTCCGTGGGTCCCACTAACCATTTTGGTCCACCGTTCAATGCGGCAGACATGTCCAGCCCAGTTCCAAAGCGTAGCGGTCTTGAACCTATCTGCAACTCGAGTTCTGGAGCGCAGTTCCGTGTTTCTAAAATAAATAAATATAAAATATAAATATAAATATTATAGGACATTCTTACACAGATTGACTGAGGCCCACGGTAAGCTCAAGAAGGCTTGTGTTGCGGGTACTCAGACAACGATATATATAATATATAAATACTTATATATATAGAAAACATCCATGACTCAGGAACAAATATCTGTGCTCATCACACAAATAAATGCCCTTACCGGGATTCGAACCCGGGACCGCGGCGTAGCAGTGGATAATAGGGCTCTTAGGATGAATTTTCACTGTTTTTAGGGTTCCGTAGTCAACTAGGAACCCTTATAGTTTCGCCATGTTGTCCCCCCCCTTTGAACCATATGTTTAAAAAATATGAAAAAAATCACAAAAGTAGAACTTTATAAAGACTTTCTAGGAAAATTGTTTTGAACTTGATAGGTTCAGTAGTTTTTGAGAAAAATACGGAAAACTACGGAACCCTACACTGAGCGTGGCCCGACACGCTCTTGGCCGGTTTGAATAAGAATGTGTGCATTAGGGTAATTACGAATGACAGAAATGCTCGGGTAATTTCGAAAGGGGAATCTTGATAATTTGGAAATAATTGTGATTTTTATGAGACTTTCGAAATGAGACGACTTTCGGAATTACTCTAATGCACCTTAAATAATTTGAGAATAATATTTTTCTCAAAGCAAATGATGAAATTTTATCGGGATATTACAATGTCCTACTGATATTAGTATTTAAGCTAATGCCAAAGTTCAGTAGTGACTTGCTCTTTGATACATTTGTTAAGGTTTGAGTAAAAAACAAGTCAATTTTAAGTTGTTATGTAAACTGACAGTCGGTCTTTGACCGATAACTAATAGTAACGCAATAATAAAGTTAGATATGTATAGGTACCTACTTATAAGTTGTTATATTAATAAAACTTCAAATTTTACACATACAAATATTTTTACTCTGATGCACCTTATCTATCTACGTTATATCTGTCCTGCCTTAAATTTTATATAAAACTTTTAATATCCACATCTGCATAGTATAACAAATAAATGTGTAGCTAACAGCTAAAGTGGATAATTGACCCTGCCGCTAAGCCAATGGTACAAGGTTCGAATCCTGATAAGGGCATTTCATATTGTAATATTCTGACCCTATCAATACCTAACTAACATCAATTACCTATTTAGTTAACCTACATAACCATACAAAAATTGAAACTCTAAATTGTATTAAATAAAATTAATTACCATGAAACGAAATCAATCAATTAAGTTAATATCTTATATTGGATCAGTATTTTGACTTGTGATCGTTTAGTGTCTATGTAGAACCCAATGTTGTAGCCGCAAATAGTAACCAGTCCTTTTCGCATATTATGAAACAGTAATGCCCTATTACGCCTAATAATCCTAAAAGTCAATAGCCAAAATACATGGATTAAGTCCACAGCATAAATCAGAGTGAATAATAAATTGTAATTAAAAGATGGGGTTTAATCAAATATAATCAGAATGTTTTAGTTAAATAAAACAAATAAACAAATGAGCATAATTATGTCAAAATTAAAATAACTAATGTTTGTCAGTAAATAATCTAAAATGTCACCATATTATAATAAAGAAAGTCAATAGTAAATATAATATATTTTAAAATATTTTATTTTTGGGGTTATAGATGTCGCTCCGCCTCCGCGACAGTCCATGGCCATCATCCAGTTGCGGGTCAGACCCCTGCCCCAGTTCTGAAGGAACTATTTTGTGGTCCTGAAGGGACATCTTTTCATAATGACAGGACTACTTTCATTTGCCCGAGCCATTATGTTGTGACATTTTCATCACCACAGAGAGGATTTTCAAAGGGACAATTTAAAATATCAAATACTGGTAGTAGAGCAGTGTATCTGACCACTCCAATTCTCCAGAATTCTGTAACTTTGTACATCATTGTTTTAGTAGGTATTTATCAAAATAATATTATCCAAACTGTTAATGTAGTCATTTTGTATCACCTTTTGGACCAAAATAAACCACGATCTTGCAACTTTCTGCCTCGATCCAGTCTAGACAAATCATTTATGATAGGTATTTGGAATAATATGACTTTATATTTGAAAGCCATTATGTATGTAGAAATCACAGGTTCATAGATAACAGAATAGACAGAAAAACTGCTGAGGGACAAGCTAATTAAAAATAATCATTTTTATTTTAAAAACAAAATGAATTTACAATCTTACATTATATTGTGAGTTATTTATTTTAATTTTCTCACAATATATTTATTTACTACCAGTAGGTATACAAGGGACCAAAAATATATATAAAGTCATAAATGTATAAGTATGTCGAGTTTGTCATTTTGTCATAAATAAACATAGTTAATATAAATTCCTATAAGCCCTACTAATCCCAAATCAATAGTTGCACATTATTAACTGTAAGCCTTCCTGAGCCTACCGCAGGACTCATACAATCCGTGTAAGAATGTCCTATAATATTTATTTATTTATTTATTTTTAATTTATAAAATCACACACAGTTAAAGTCTAACATATTAAGTAGCCAAAACCCGTGTTAAAAATATATAGTTTAACTTTTGATCTTACTTACTTACTTACTTTTTAGAAAATGAATAAAGACTTGAAAAAGAGAAAACAATTTTAATACTAATATTTCCTATACCAAACAAAATCCTGGCCCTAACAGCTAAACTAACCATCTACTCTACCGACATATTAGCAAACTAGCGATCCGGATCGCACATTTAATTTACTCGCGTGATTTTCCGAAAGTGCAATGGAAAATCTCTAGCTAAAGCTAACTAAGACGGGCGAAGAATAACCCTTAGACCTGACACCCTATTTCTTCACGTGGGCTGGTTCTCACACTAGGGATTGGGACAGCAAGAAGTCAGCCAGACGGGTAAAATAAAATAGGAAAGTTGGACAAGAACCTGGTAAATTTAAGAAGTTTAGATAACAACTCAAATCGTCCAGATTCCAGGAGCAAAATCCTGTCTTAATAAATGCAGGAAACTGCCAAGAGCTCACTTGGACTCTACTAAAATAACCCAAGAAATGTCTCTTGGTTGACTAGGGCTGTAGTTGAACACCGTTAGGTTACCCGCCCTATCCCTCCAAAAGACAGCAAAATATCAGACCAGTTCATCCTACTAAAATAATCTATCTCAATAATTATTTACAAAAGTTATTAATTAACTAACAGAACTAAGTAATATATGAAATCCTTCAACAAAGATTATTCTAGCGTAAAATACCACTAAAGCAATCCAAGCTAAAACATTTCACACATTAAAACACAATTAACTCTTTAACTAATAAGAAACACTCACAAATCTAACAAAACTTTAAAACTTTAGCAATACTATTGTTCTACAACTCTAAACTCTACTAGTACACTTTATAATACTAGCAGTGATCGAGCTCCAAAACAATAACAATTAAGACACTTAAATTTACACCAATTAAACACTGAAATATACGCTTATTAACAAAATACTCTATATTATCCTCCAACCCAAACTATACCAGTATCATGAAATACTAGCAAAATCTAGGCTAGGACATAATATAGGTAATCTAGATTTACCCAAATAAACCTAAATAGAACCAGTCTGACGGTCGAGCAGAAGGCTCTCTAATCCCCGAAATCAATGAATGAATAATCAATGAAACCCCATGCAATCCCTTGCATCCCATTTCAAACATCCCTTCCAAGATTCTGAAATCTCCCACTAGCACCCACTTCCTCACTCCTGATTGGTATTTCTTAACCAACGCTGAAATTCATAACTTCATACAATATTTAAATAAAATATGTTTTATTTCCTGATTAGAATAAGGTCCAATTTGATCTACTCATTGGATGTGGCCGAACTAGTTTTTTCCACATGTTAGTATTGGCCCACTAGACTTTTATCTATTTGCACATGTTTTACGAATTGTCTCAATTAACGTTCTTTGTAATATGGTTCAATATGGCTTAAATTTGTTTTTATTGGCTAGTAACATTTAATTGTACAGTTTGAAATTTGACACAACTTCTTGTAGATTTGAATTTGACCAGGCAACATTTCTTAAAACCCTTACTGCAAAACCTTTATGACTTTGAAACAAGGTTCAAATTGAGTTATAAATAAGTATCTTAATATTTTGGTCCACTATAAATCTCCAAGCTCTCCATCTAGTATTTTTAAAATATGATCTACTTGAGATAAACAAAATTTTAAGTATCGTGAGACTGGAACAGGAATTTAATCAACTAAACAAAAAAATATAATTATTATGCTTGCATATGATGAAACATGGAAGCAAGTTTCTGACATGTTACAATATTCATATTCGTTTATTGATAATAATTCCTATTACATGTCATTTTTAACCCCCGACGCAAAAACGACGGGGTGTTATAAGTTGGACGTGTCTGTCTGTGTGTGTGTGTGTGTGTGTGTCTGTCTGTCTGTCTGTTTGTCTGTCTGTTTGTGTGTGTGTCTGTCTGTGGCATCGTAGCTCCCGAACGGATGAACCGATTTAGATTTAGTTTTTTTTTGTCTGAAAGCTGAGTTAATCGGGAATGTTCTTAGCCATGTTTCATGAAAATCGGTCCACTATGTCGCGGTCGGGGTTTTTTTCTAAATGTATCATAATAATTCATTATAATTATCTATTAAGTTATAACAGCATACCACAAATTAAAATTAAAATAACATATTATTATCTACAGTATTTATTTGTATGATGAAGACATATTTACTAAGCCCTGTTCATGTTTGTAGTACCTGTGCAAGCTAGGTATGCAAGGCTAGGTTGATCTATGTAATATTAATATAGGTATCCCTCAATATATTAATAAGTCATCCCTAAGACACATTTGCATAATAATGTCAACGCGTCGCGTATGCAAGATAATGAGATTGTTTCCATGAAGCCGACTGACTTTTGATCCCATAGTAATAATATTGCCGCACTTATCAGGACACACCCGTTTATTAAATTACGTCATAAGATATTTAGCCGTTGTACTTTGTATGGTTAAATTGGCGTACGAAATAACATAAACCAATTGCGTATAGTTACGAAAATGAATGTAAAATAATAAAAAATATGCTCAAATTAAGGACAATACTTATTTACAACGATCCATACTAATATTATAAATGGGAAAGTGTGTGTGTCTGTCTGTCCATCTTTCACGGCAAAACGGAGCGACGTATTGACGTGATTTTTTAAGTGGAGATAGTTGAAGGGATGGAGAGTGAAATAGGCTATTTTTTGTCTCTTTCTAACCCCCCACTTCCCTAGAATGCGGGGTGGAAATTTGTATGGAGCAATCCGAAATTTCCGAATTTAACGCGAGCGAAGCCGCGGGTAAAAGCTAGTTTTACTATATTTGGTTTGCATTTCAATTGGACTACTATAGATGCAGGTTGTTACCATTGATTGGAAAAATAACATATTTTATATATTATTGTGTAAGGTGTCCCCCAATATGTATTTATTAATTCACACCTCCACGCCTGCATGGTGTAATGCGTCCCAGGATTTAGTCCTGTCTCATGTTTTATTTTTAATTTTATTATATTAAATAAAAAAAGAAGATTTGCCCTATCAACAACAACCACAAACATTTTGTTGTTGTTGATAGTGCAAATCGTCTTTTTACATTTAATGTAAAATTTTGGTCATTGACTGATCAGGGTTGCTATTGAAAAATTCATATGTAAATTATACATTTCAATAGGTTTCATTAAAAAAAGCTAAACTAAAGCGAGAGAGGGGCTCTCGCAGCGCCTAGATTAGTATCAGCGTCTTCAGATAATCGGTTAACTCCTAGACCTTTAACTTACCTGATTATACGGATCTAGGTAAAGTCTGACCATGGAATATAAATGAGTATTGTCAAGAGGGCGTCGCTGTTAATAGCGTGGTGACATTTTAGTATAATACCTATGTACCGTAAAAAAAATAGTTTTCTTGAAATTCTCCAACATGGTGCGTAGTCGTATACTTCTGGTAAGGTTTAAACGTAGCCGCTAAATACGTATGATTTAAAAAAAATCAGTATAATATACAATTTTAATCGGTATCTGATTACGGGTTTTAACAGATCAATAAAAGTTATAAACATTTTTTCAGATGTCAAAAAATGTTTTTTTTTTTTTTTTTTTTTCAGATAGTATAATCTTACTAAATTATATTAATGTATTAAAGACAATAGAGATGACTATTTCGGAGAAGAACTCACTAGTGCCATCTCAGCGTGTTGAGAAAAGGGTGAAGTTAATACCACCTGATGGAGGATGGGGCTGGATGGTGTTACTCGGTGTCGCCGTGTTTAATGTAAGTAATCAATGGAATTGCAATAATCAGTACATAATTATACAGGGTGTTCCGTAAACCAACGCCAAAAAGGGGTGATAGGACATTCCATTAGCTATTATATTAAGCGAATTTTACCTTAAATGTCATGGTTTTCGAGATATTGGCACTTTTTTACGTTTTATAAATTAAACGGCCAATATCTCGAAAACCACAACATTTTCATTCAGGTCAAATTCGCTCAATATAATAGCTAATGAGAGATATCCTATCACCCTTTTAATTTTGGCGCTGGTTTAAGGGACACCTAATATATTTTAACATGTTTTTTTAGATTTAGAGAGTTCAGTAGGGCTTTCGTAGCTGAATTAATTAAGAGCAATGGACGGATCACAGGTAGCGTGGGTTCAAATCCCGCCGGAAGCGCAATCCTCCAAAAAATCCGGCACACCGTAGTTTCTTAATAGTCTTTTATTAAGTAACGGGGTGTGATTGCCTATTTTAGTGAAAACTTATATTTTTGATTGTTACTTAAACCCATTTTTAGAATTGATCACGGCAGCGACAACGCGTTAATTAATAACAATTTGTTTTTTTTTTTCTACGCTATTCCTCTTATGTAAAAGCTAATTGTGAAATGGAATTTCTCAGTCAGAATTATACATATCTTCTCACATCCTCATATACATACACTATTCAAATTCAATAATAATCTTACGACCAGCCAGTTTCCTTCTATTCCACGTGTTTATTTAGGGCAAAAGTCTGATTAAGTAAATACCGTACTGTTTCTACAAGTATGTGTGCCGTTTTCAAGCAAAAGGTACCAAATTGTCGCATAGTATAAGACTCTCTAACATAATAAATAAACAAACTCGTGTTAAGCGATATTGTGGTACATTTTACATGAAAACGTCACACTTATCGATTATAATAAATGTTGTATGCCGATTTTATCACTAATATAAATATTTGCTAGTTTCGAATATGTATCGATAACAACTGTAGTAAAATCATGTAGTTTACAAACAATATTGCATCAAGAGTGCTAATCATGCATTGTTAACATAACATTATTACAAAACATAACAGTTTCAGATTATAGTAGATTATCACTTCACTGATTGAAAACGCGAACGAGACCTATCAAAACTATTCTACTCGGTATACAATTATTTTGGCATGTTAGTGGAACAAGTGAATTAATAATTTACTGCTTTGGTTTCCCTCTGCAATATTAAAGTTAAATATGTGCTCCTTAATGCATATCAAATATATTGTTATCAACCCTCGTTTTAGGTAAAGATTTTTGAAGATAGGCAAATAATATATTATTCTGATAAAAAAAAACGTTATAACGATCACGGAAAGGTGGTTCTTTTATTTCTATTTCGTATAATTTATTTATTATCTTTTTTTAGTGACCGAAATGACGTATTATTTGCTTATCATCAAATACTTTACCTACCCAATTGAAATTTAATAAGTAGGTACCTACATCGTAAATTATGAATGTTTGTTAAAAACAGGCTTCAATTTAACAACTGGAGATATTCTTATTACAACCGAAATATGGCGGCGAAGTAATTATTTAACTCAATCATTTAAATTATTTTTTATTATTTTCTCCTTTATTTATCTTTTCTCTTAAGCTAGGTTTTTTACAATATGAGTATAAAAGTAAAATACAAAACCAGATACAAAACAATACAAAATATATAAACACAATATAAAAAACCTAACCTAGGGTGCCGCCAGCAGCGGGGCAGGGCCCAAGCTGCCGGTGGTTAGGGCTGCAGAGAGAAGAACCGTCGGACTATCCGCGCCGTGTCCAAGATCACCGCCTTCTGCATCTGGCCTTATTGTTTTTATTATTATGAATGGGCTTACTCTTGACCAAATATACTAACCAAAGGCAAAGACGTGGCCTACGATAGAGTGAGCTCGCCCAGAAGATATATATTTATAACAGCCTACTATTATTTTGTACACGGATAAAGCTAAATCCAAAGCAAAAATACCCGACAGATTAATTGTTTGTAATCCACTCGGCATGTCCCCATTCTTGCCTGATAACCTTAAGGACGTTGTATTGTTATCGACAATGATAATAAGATTCATTTGTTTTCATCACCTCGTTGAAACAAAGAAACAGGATATTTTTTACCATTTATCTTGGTATCGATAGTTGACCATCCCGAAGGCCGAAGTGTTTACGTTTGTAACTAATAGCGATTGTAGTATCTGCTTATCGGTGCCTGATACGGGGGTTATATAAATTATAACAGTATCTAATTGAACCCATATGCAGTATTTAGGATTTAGCTATTTAATTTACATATTGTAGGTACATAAAAAAATTGAGATGTAGGTGTAATGGTGTGAAAATATGACTTACGGTCCCATAAAAATAAGATTTCGTTTTGTTGCCTGCTGCGCCGCGGTCCCGGGTTCGAATCCCGGTAAGGGCATTTATTTGTGTGATGAGCACAGATATTTGTTCCTGAGTCATGGATGTTTTCTATGTATATAAGTATTTATATATTATATATATCGTTGTCTGAGTACCCATAACACAAGCCTTCTTGAGCTTACCGTGGGCCTCAGTCAATCTGTGTAAGAATGTCCTATAATATTTATTTATTTATTTATTTATAATTTGTCTGTATGTAACTATATACTAATAGACACTGGTACTCATGGGTAGAAACCCGATCTGATCCTAATTGTTCTGGTCGTAGAAAATAAGAATTAGTAAATAAATATATTTAACACTAATAAAAACACTACAATGTTATTGCGACTATTTGTGATCTGAAAAACGATATCTAGTAGATACGCCACACTTGATAATTCAATTGTGGCGTAGTATATATGTTTAAAAAAAATTTGTTGTGATAAAGATTTACAAATATAAAAACAATATCATCAATGGGTTTCCTAAAAATGTGTTTAATGTAAACATTATTATTTTATAATTAGTTCCATGGGAACCCTTGTTTAGTATGAGCATCATATTTCTATGTAACGTTTTCATAGTCATGGTACCACATTGTCGCTTATCGATTCCGAGATATCACTGATTTTGTTAATCAACTCGAAAACAGCCTATTGAAGTTTTGTTTAAAAATAGCTTCTTCACACTTAAAATAATACGGTGTATTGATAAAAACTTAAATATCTCAATTAGGAAACAAACACAGTCAATATTATTTTTGGCATTCGGGATACTCTATTTCAAAATCTAATCGTCCCACGTGCATATCTATACTAACTATATATATATTGTTTTCAGTCTGTAATGAAATCAATATTTTTTGTTTTCAGATATTTAACCAGTCTATGCTATCACTATTTAGTTTACTATATGGAGACCACTTAGAAGCGATGGGCCACAAAACATCAGGAGCGGCCATCGTCCTCAGTACAATGTTGTTCGTCACAAATTTCGGCGGCCCTATAGCGGGTGCTCTGCTGAAACTGACGTCACCTAGAATGGTGTCGGTCACTGGCGCATGTTTTTGCACGTCAGGAATATTTTTAAGTGGTTATTCCACTAATATTTATCATTTGATACTCACATATGGCGTTTTATTGGGTAAGGCGTCTTTTTATGAACACTTTTAAATTATATGCACTGACTCGAGGGCAGTACAAGAGGAACCAATATTCTGAATTGGAGACCAAATCTCGCGCCGAGAAAAAAATACTGATATGTATTTTTTGATATTGCCGCCCCTTTTCTACCGACAAGTCTAACTTCTAGCTTGCCAAATTATAATTACTTACCTATTTAATTTATCGTTACATAAACGAAAACCGATTCGATTAAAATTACCCCCATTTTTATAATTATATGTAAGAATTGTGACGAGGCTTTCAAAAGCCGGGTGTGGGAAAAATAGTGACGGCGTGGGAGAAACGAGTGGCTAAAAATGTGCCATGTCACAGAATCTACAAATAAACAACTTCCTACTTAAACAAAGAACATTAACAGTCGTAACTTTCTTCCAGGACTGGGCTTAGGCTTCGTCCAGAATTCCTCATTCGTAGCCATAAACAGCTACTTCAAACTGAAGAAGAGTCGCGCAGTGGGCCTGGCCAACGTGGGCACAGGTGTGGGTCAGACTGTAATGCCCCATTTAGTGCGATACCTGCTGGAAAATTACGGATTCCAAGGCGCTTGCTTGCTGCTGTCCGGTTTAAGTTTGAACGGGGTAAATATTTTTATTTATTTATTTATATGAGCTTATACTTCGTTTCTTTTAAGATTAGAATTATCTGTCAAACGGGTAAACAAAGAAGCAGTGGTCGTAGACCTTCCTTCTTCGATTTCGGCCGATACCACTGATTTCTTGGAACTTATGTACATAGTATTATAAGTTATAAGTTCCAAGAAATCAGTGGTATCGGCCGAAATCGAAAAGATAATTCTAATCTTAAAAGAAACGAAGTATAGAGAGGGTCAATATTGGTTACTTTAGCAAAAAAAAAATGTTATTATGACGTCTTACAAAGCATCCTTTGAAATTTCGACATAGTACACGAAGTAGGTACTTACTACTTTGCGCACCGTTGCGAGAAAAAAGGACCGTATGTACTGTAATAGTACATTATGATACAAGAGCGGAAAGGATGTAATTCAAAACAAGTGGCGATAAATTAATAAGCGATCAAAGAGTGTTCTAAATTGACACGAGTTGCGAATTACTCGTACCTCTTGACACGTGTATTGGCAGCGTACAGTCATGTTTGCAGTATCTACATAATTTATTATAAATAAAAAAATAAATAAAAAAAAACATTTATTTCAGACTCAGGGTCCCGGGTCAGTCAGTCTGAAATAAATGATTTTTATTTTTAATAATTTATTATGGTCTTTTAAAGTTAGACATAGCATGTAAAGTAATCCTTTACAAAATGGTGGTAAACTACTGTTAGAGCTTCACAAATTAGGTATATACATAACTAGCTTTTGCCCGCGGCTTTGCTCGCATTAGAAAGAGACAAAAAGTAGCTTATGTCACTCTCCATCCCTTTAACTATGTCCACTTCAAAAATCACGCCAATTCGTTGCTCCGTTTTGCCGTGAAAGACGGACAAACAAACAGACACACACGGATTATAATGTCCAAGTCAAATTGTGTAGTCGAAAACATACCTCTAAATAGCCTGCAAGAAAAACTAAAGTGTTTTATGTATTTTTAGATTGGTGGAACACTTCTGATACAACCTGTTGAATGGCATATGAAAAAAGTAGAAGAAGATGTTATCTTAGATGAAAAGTTACAGTTATTACAAGCTCAACATAAAGATATCGTGATAAGGAAAGATTCCATCACAAAAAAAGAAATTTATAGCGGACTGGGTCGCTCCACTGAATCTCTGGGGAAAGAAAAACAAACTGACTTGGGTCAAAAGTTCAGTAGTAATAAAGAGTTAACCAATGGCGTAAAGTCTATAGAAAATGGTGTGAATGGTAAGTTCAAAAATAATTTAAGTATTAAAGGAAATCAATATACTAACCCCCTTATTCATAAACGTACTCTAAAGTTATAAAGCCTCGTTCATTATAAAGTTCGTTTGTCCCTTTCTATCACACCAATACGTCGGAAAGGGACAAACGAACTTTATCGGCTTGATAACTTTAGTGAACCTTTGTGAATAAGGGGGTAAATATATGGGTATACAAAAAGCTAAAAAAAAAACAAGTAATTATGTCCCATAGCTCCTAATTCGTCGACACAAATTATGGGACCTTACCAATGGTACTTTTTGTTGAGTACAAAATTAGCTAAAAAAAAATATAACAAGTCATACTTATGTCCCATAACTCACTAATTCGTCGACATTATTTGTAGATTGGCAAATTATTCCGGGAAATCCGACATTACCAATGGTACTTTTTGTTGAGTCTATGTTTATCCATTTAATTTATTAGGTAGCCTTAGACCTACAAATGATATAAGTAATAAAAGGCACACCTGAACGAAATATTTACAGTTAATTTTGGACCATAGTTGGGAGATTTAGACTATTATTAGGAGGATTTACGGAACCTACTTTTTTCAATTTTGAAATTTCGTACACCCATATTTTTACACTTGACTGTATATTGTTTGTCACGCCTTACACGTGAAATAAATGCGTAGATATTCACTGATGACTGGAAAAATCCGAGTTCTACGAAACGTTTTGAAATACGAATCTTCTAAATCAATCATAGAAGCAAATTATATGTCAATTAACTAGGCTTATAAATGATACAGGCAAATTTGTTAGGATTGATTGATAATAGGCTTAACACATCGTAAACATACATTTGCCGGCTTAGCCGAAGTGACAATCGTGGCGATTGGCACGCAACTGGTTCTGTCGCGCCCACACGGACGAGCGACAGAGAGAGCTAATAGTTACGATACGCGACGTCGACAACTAATGTAACGTTGGCTAGGTACCGTGTTACCAGGGAGAATACAGATCATTATTAACGTTTAATATTTCAAGTACCTATATTATTTTTCCAACAATCTTATTTTGTACAGGAGATTTATCATCTGCCCTTAAATAGCATTGAAATATTCTTTGTAATACATCGCCGCACAGATAAACATATAAATTTATATTTTTTCTTTAATTTCCAGAAAATAACAACGCCGTCGCAATACCGGAACCCAAGAAAGGTTTAGTTAAGAAGTTGTATGATTTATTCGACATTTCTCTCTTATCGAGCCCTCGTTTTCTAAATATCATTATCGGAACGTCGCTGGCGGTAACTTCGATACAGAATTTCAGTATGCTGTATCCGTTCTTTTTACAGGTAAGAAAATATATGAATCTACACTTTTTGCGTACTTAAATAAAACTAAATAAAAAAAAAATATAAATATTTTGAATGCATCTAGTGTCATTTACTTACTCATTAACTAGTCTCACCACCCACTGGGCCAGACTGGTCGTCACAATTTTCAATCTAATAATCTTATTCATCCTCCTTTCAAGATGGATTCGCATCTTTAAACAATGCAATGTGTGTAATGTTTTAGTATCAAATGTTTTCTTATAGTATTTTATGCAACTGGTGGTTAAAAGAGGTCAAAAAAGGTGAGTGGCGTGGGTAACAATTTGAGGCGAAGCCGAAAATTGTTAATAAAGACGCCACGAGCATTTTTTGACTCAGTTAAACACCGTTGCATACAATACTTTTTCTACGACCAAGCACTTATTATGAAAGAAAATTATAAATTCAACAAATACCTACTTTCAGTCATCTTAGTTATCTAGGTGGACCGCCTACCATTTTGAATATGCAGTTTGAGTGCAAACATGAAAATAAAACTGTCTATGGTATGGTTTTTTGAAGCCTGGCCACTAAGACGAATCGAGCCGAGTTGAATCGAGTTCTCATACATTTGAACGCGATTCGACGCGTCGCCAATGAACGCAGCAGAAAACGAAGGAGTCTCGACTCTGCGAATTGGTTTGTTAAGTTGGTAGCAATGTATTTACTGAACTGTAACAGCTATATCGTGCTACTGCTACTAAATGTTTTCAGGGTATAGACTAGATAGACTTGTCCTGACATCTTTTATGTAGGGTTTTAAAGTTCTATGCACGACCTTGTAACTCACGAATAACAGTACGAGAGTAGAAAAAAGATTTAATATGAAAACCGTGCGGGAATTTAGAGTTGAAATTATTTCAAACCGAACATTTTCGAATGGTGAAAATTGGTGTTCACCACTAGAATGTCAGTTCCTATTGGATGATCTCACCAAAAGCGCGCGAGCCAATAGCGTACTCGTGTGTTCACGAAATGTGATTCATTCTTGATGACTGTGAGACCTGTCTTTGCAAAATATTTTTTTTTTTACAGAAAGTAGCTCTCATGGATAAACAACAGACGGCAAACTGCATGTCTGCCGTGGCCATGGCTGATATTGCTGGGCGATTGCTACTGCCTGTCTTCCAGGACAAGTACAGAATCAAGGCCAGGTGGATGCTCATCATGACCAGTGTATGGCTCATCGTTGTAAGGCAGAGTAAGTTTATCAATAAATGCAGTTAAACAGTTATTTTAGTACAGAGACTTGAAAATGATAGACAGCAGGATGTCAATATTTTGATGGCTGGAATATCTCAATAATTTTTCGGGGCACAAAATCGGAATTAAAGAAAAATAATCATTTGAAAGACGATTTATTACACTAACTTTAAAATATGTGTACTGTGCTAAACCAAGTAGCGATATTTCAAAACGAATTTCTTTTAAAATGAAAATTTCAGCTACTTATACCCTGATATTAAAATATAAGTTCGAAATGGCTTTTCTTCTGAGATAGCGCCATTCGGCTTAGTAAACTGTATCACAATAATGTATTAAAACCTTCTTGCTATTTATAGTAGCCGAAGCATTATTAACAATGACATTCTGTTTCCAGTTCTGGCATACCAAACAAATCAAATGGTTCTCCTAGCCATGTCATCGATCTACGGCTTCGGAAGAAGCATGGTTATCGTCGCAAGGAACATTGCTATATCAGAACAGGTCAGGATGGACCAAGTGCCAGCCGCTGTAGGCCTGGGCATGTTAGCCATGGGTATAATTGTACCCCCAGCAGGATACTTCCTTGGATGGATCAGAGATTACACGGGAAGCTTTGTCGCTAGTATAACGGCACAGAACTTATTACTGGTAGTTCTTTTAGCTACCTGGATACCTGATATGCTGTTATTGAGAAAAAGTGAGAAACAAAAGAAGAAAGAACAAGAATTAATAGGGATGACGTAACTTGGATAAGGAATATTTTTTGGAGTAATTGGAAATTGTCGAAAAAAATGCATATATTATATGCATTAGAAAATATTCGGCAGCTTGTTACGATGAGAGTTATTATTAATTTGAGTTCAGTAGGTAAATAAATATTTATTACAGTGTGTTTGTGAAGTTAATAGGTACAATATATGAAATGCATAATTAATACTACAGGAATAATTTTATTACAATTTTTTTTCTCAGCTTCGCGAATTTGTGTTTTGCCCTATAGTTGAATGGTACAGAGATTAAGTCCGCCATTTGTGCTTTTTTTTAACTGTGCAATATAGTTTAAATAAATAAATAATTTTAAATATGTCTTGTATGAGTTTCATAAAAAAGAAGTCATACGCGGGTAAATGTTGCATTTATTAAATACAAATTTTATAGTTAAAGTAATAGTTTTATTATCATAATATTGTAGTAATTCATTAGATTATGAGACCTAAAAATGACAAAAGAGTTACCTACTCTTAATTATGTTGCAAGATATTTAGACTGGCTGTGAAATTAGTCTGTTCAGTGTAATTTGTAAGTGACATCTAATTTCTCTTATGTGGTGATACCAGTTGTATAAATCTTAACAAAATATTTTAGCAAGTAATTAGATAATTTGTAATGAATGTTAATTTGACTAGTCCAATAAACTTAAATGATAAAATATAAAATGTTTGTTTCTTATACCTATTCGTTTTATTTACAAGAACTGTCTTATCTTAAAAATGCAGTAATTATTTTCCTTGTGAAATAAACGATTTGATAAAACGTACTTACAATTATTTTATTTCGTTGTACATATTTTTTTCACGGGGGATATCAACCCAAACTTGGGGTGCATAAATACTCACATACGTACAATCCAGAGTTCAAAAATATACTTACAAGCCAATGTTAACACTAATGAATTGTAGGTATTAGATAAGTATTATGTAGATACAAATCGCTTTAATACGGATACGTCAGTGTCAAAAACGAAACATTTTATTTGAAGAAACGTCATTTTGACTCTTACATAAATATAAAATTATATTCGATCTAGCAAGAGATAATATTTTTTAGAATATTCTATTCAGTCAGGAACGGTACGGGGTAGGTTGTTTGTTTGTTCCTTTAAGTTTTTTTAAATGTAACTAGTCAACTTATAATATAAAATGAGAGAATACTCGTATATTAGGTATTCAAATTGAGCCTTAAATACAATTTAATACGTAAATATAGTTGTATACTCAGCTTTACACGGATTGTTCAGATAAACGTTTGAATAAGTGGCATAGTTGTCTCAGGCGATATAGGAGACGAAGCTTGGTGTCTGAAATCTTACGAGAATGTTACAAATGTGAGGATGCTTAGCTCCAAGCTTATATATCACAGTCGTCTTGACACTGGCTTTTGTAACGTAAATATCTACAAGAGATTTATAAAGTTTTTAGTTTTGAAAATTTAAGAGTATGTTTTACTAGAAAGCTTTATTGGTTCTATAACCAGTTACAGGGTGTAAACCTAATACCGGCATATCTATTAACGGTCGCGCTGACCTACGAGCGAAGCAGGAAGAGAACTAAGGGCTGTCGGGTTCCAGCTAGAGCAGGCATGGAAGGAAGAATGGTCGGAGATGGCAACTGGCCATTTCAAAAGTACCCAAAATCCTACTCAGAAGCCGAAGGGCTTCTCCGTTATGTGACTGCGGCCTTGAGGATCAAACTACCCAGCACATAGTCGAACGATGCCCTAAGAGACGTTTCCAAGGCAGCCCGGTGGATCTCTATACCAATTTGACACCTGACGCGATCGGTTGGTTGCGTAACCTGGATGTCGACTTATAATATTAATTGTCTGCAAATATACGCCATACGCTTAAATACTATTAACGGTGGTGAGTATAGGACATAATAAATGTAATTAGATAATTTTTACTTAAAATAAATGTAAAATAACCTAACCACAAAATAAAAAAAATTGAAAAAAACCCCTACCGCGACATAGTAGACCGATTTTCATGAAACATGGCAAAGAACACTCCCGACTAACTCAGTTTTCAAACAAAAAAAAACTAAATCTAAATCGGTTCATCCGTTCGGAAGCTACGATGCCACAGACAGACACACACACAGACAGACAGACAGACACGTCAAACTTATAACACCCGTCGTTTTTGCGTCGGGGGTTAAAAATATCCATGCAAAATAATTCGACCCGCAATGTAATGCAAACACTCGCGTTAAACGCTGGTTGACAGTTGTCATTGACTGTCATCGCAACCACGCATGCATTGCTGCTGGGATTTTTCTCAAAAATTTATTTTAGGGTGAAAATTATTAGTAACTCATAAACACCTCTCAATTAATGATAACATTAATGAATTATATGCCTGGTTTCATTTATCGCCCGTATTAAGTTTACAGGCTGTATACCCTATTTAAATAAGATTGATTAGATAACTAATATTCAGGTATCTGTCAGAATATAGTTAGGGTAAACTCGCCTCATTCGGTGACACGCCTAATTCGGTGATACAAGGTGATACAAGCTTTGAAGCACTGTTCCGAAAGACGATTTTTGGTTGTTTCACCGAATTAGGCGTGTCACCGAATGAGGCGAGTTTACCCTAGTGTCTGTCCATATTGGCCTAACTTTAGTACACCATACATACACTCGCGGACAGTAAATACAGGTCACTTTGTAGGGAAATCACTACGGAAAGTGACCCGTTTTCACTGTCCGTGACTGTATTTTTGTAAAAAAAAATCCCACACGTCAGCTATGAAAAATATTAACAAAATGAAAGTAAAACATAGAGTTTATCTTTTATATATTCCAGTGATTCTAAGTGCGTTTTCACATTATCCGATCCGATATCGGATGTAGGAAGGATTTCAATGGCAAAAATCAAAGATGGCGGCTTAAATATATGAGATATCGGTCCGACATCCGATATCGGATCGGATAATGTGAAAACGTACTAAGTAGAAATAAAAATTAATAGTTTCCACGTCGTAACAAGCAAAAAAAAAAAACAAATATTTTGTTTCTTAGAAATCTTCAGCGATAGTCAAAAAACAAAAGGCAATTTCTTAAATTTGACTACAATAGAAAGTAGATATTGAAGTTTTAAATCGAGTTGAGAGAGCTTTAAGTAAATTAGTTTGATAAAGTTGTCTATTTTCAAATTCAGAAACTAAATGAAGTTACGTTTTAATGCAATATTGGTGGAGAAGTATTTCGATTTAAAGAAGAAAGCCACTCTTGAATTTAAGAAAGTCCCCCTGTTTTAATAGTAGACATTTTTATTTAATCAATAACGTTTCAATATAAGGCACCTATTTATTTAGCGTATAGACACCTAACCAAAACATACAATTACCTATGCGCTTCCTAAATAAAAATGAAAACTAAAAATGAAAGGTGCCCCTCCCAACTTGATTTTATTATATTTAAATCGGTCTGCATGTTAATCAATAATGAATATAAACTAAAATATCTAACAAATATTTTTGCAGTTCTCAAGCCCAAGGTCCACGTGCAAACCATACTTTGGCTAGAAGCATAAAGTTTGACGACCGGTCTGGCGTGTATTGGTTGACTAGTAGAGAATGCCTTGAGGCATTAAGTCCGCCATTTGTACCTTGTTTTGTTGTGCAATAAAGGTTAAATAAATAGTAGTGACCCGACGGTCCTGGGTTCGAATCCCGGTAAGGGCATTTATTTGGGTGATGAGCACAGATATTTGTTCCTGAGTAATGGATATTTTCTATGTATATACTTATGTAAATAAGCATGTACCTATATAATCGCCTAGCAGCTGTGTTTAGTTTGGGCACAGTATAATAAAGAGTACTATCGTACAGTATGGCCACTCCCGCTCCCCGCTGAAAGTGCCGTCAACCCCCTCTCGGTTACCTCACAGTTACCGCCTGTCAAAAACACGGACAGTCGACCTGTCATATTTCACTCATACAAGCATAGTACGCGTTCACCTACACGAGCTAAGACTGTGTGCTAGGAATGCGCCTCTTTCAATATATTTGATCGCCAGTGTCCGAGGTGTGGTTTGGCCTTTGGGGTTAGGTTGATATATATATTTTATGTTACATACATTGCTGTTTTAGAATTTTATTGAACCTTCGCTAGCTAGGGTAAGGATTCTAAAAAAGGGTGATCCACGAAAATAAGCCCCTGTTTGCAAACAGTAGCACAATATTTTTTCTTCCTTCAGACAACCCCGCTTGCAGACAGATGACGTAAGAATGTATTAGACATCTCTTTTGAATGAGCAACAAGCAACAGAAGAACATATATAAATAAATGGGACAAAGTTATTGTTATAAAAGAATCGTGAGAATGATTTTGCCGAAACTTTCGAAAAATAATCGTAAAACAATAAAAAACAAATAAAGTAAAATGTGCGGGAAAACGTCCCACTTCGTCGATTGCTATAAAGGCGCTTTGTCAGTTTATTCATATACTCGTATGTAAAGATACAAGTAAATCTCGTCTTAATAGTAACCGACAAAGTGAGACGTTTTACTAAACGCACTCATAAAAGTACGGTCAACCAATTTGAATCATAGGCTACACTAGAACCCTGTCATATTGACACCGTGCATTAATGGCCATAGATGTCACTTTTGACGTTGACTGTGAAAAGGTTCTACAGTAGCCTAGGATTGAAATTGGTTGACTTTACATAAAAAGTATTATACGGAACAGGCCCCATAGCCGAATGGCATTTTTACGACGCGAAACGAAAGCGAAACGCTGCGAAAGGTAGTCTGGCTCTGTCGCGCCAATACGCAAGAGCGATAGATATATGAGCGTTTCGTTTCGTGAGCGTTTGTGCCATTCGGCTACGCACCCTGAACACGTAGCGTCAGAATTGTACCCGGAGGCTCAATAAATACAGACGTACATTTTGACCAAAACGTTATATCTTGTTATCATTCGCCCGCGAAATAGTAAAAATAGCAATGTAAGACTAAATGGTACTCGACAACAAGAGGTAGGGCATAGCGACTGATATTCCGCTTTGTGTGGTAGGGCACAGTACAGCGGATATCACCTCGCTCGAATCTAATAGAGCAGATCCCAACTGGGGAAGTACCTCCGCCTTACAGAAGACCGCAGCTAAATAGCACTAGACCCTACTCATAGTGTTGTGTTCCTGCCGGTGAGTAAGGCTGCCAGAGCTCAATGGGGTGTGGTGTGCTGGTGACGGAAGGACCCACGGAACTAATTTGTTCCACCGACGTAGTATTAAAAAAAAATAAGAGGTATGTTGTTATTTTAGGTGATATTTTCAGTATTTTAATTACTTAATGTGTGTCGTCGCTGTGTCTGCTACTTAAGTAAACTGTGGTTTATACAGAGAGTGATTCATTAGACGTGTAAGAAAGTAATTCACAATTTTATGAATCGTTTACCGCCATATTGGAAAATCATAATTATTAGACTTATATTGACCGGGATATAGGACGGCATGGAAAACTGTGATCATGATGCATGCAACTGCGTCGAAATATCGGGAGCTCGACAAAAATCAAAAAGATAAGATATCACGGTCCATATCCCGGTCAATATAAGACTAATGAAAATAACCGTCAATCATTCAAAACTCTTAATCATAATTATGCCCGGTGTTTTTAATTGAGTAAGGATAAATTAAATTTCTATCATGGATCGATACGCTACAACCCTCATTAACTGTTATGATAGAACTTTGAAAATAAAAAGAATAGTCATAGGTACTTGAAGCAGGTACTTTATATTTTTCAATAGTAACTTAACTGCGATGACGTTAAATTTGACACTTGCTACGGATAAAAAAGTATTTGAAGTACCCATGTGTACTACTCGTAATTTTATTGTAAGGTGACCGGCGCGGCGCGGAATAATATTGGTCTGATAACACAGTGGTGACCAATGTACGGCCGCGAATGTATTTTATTCGCTAGATATGGTCAGCCTTGTAGTAAAAAGCAATTTTGGTGTAAATCTCTCTGGCCCGCCTCTAAAATTCCTTCATATTTTGGAAAAAACTACTACATAACACATACTCAGGGAGCGTAGTTTTCGTGCCGATGACATCAATTTGACGTCACGCTCCATATAGGGTGATCACAAATTGTTTTATTGTAAATTATTAATCATTAGTCATCAATCATTTTAAGTTATGAATTTCTTTGCATGGTAATGAATGCAAGCAGGATGGTGTGCTTTACGTTAGAGAGAAATTCTCTTTTCTACGTATTTATTGTAATGTGTTGTTAATAAATACTATTTAATTAAATTTATTTATAAAAACAAATCAAATAATTTTATACACGTTTCACATTTCAAGTAGGTATTATTTATGCCACATGTAAATGGACTACTGTATTTGAAGTAATTTGTACACGATTAAAATGATTGACGACTAATGATTAATAATTTACAATAAAACTATTTGGGATCACCCTATACGAAGCGTGACGTCAGATTAATGTCATCGGCATGAAAAGTACGCTCCCTGCACATACTAATTTGGAACTCTCAGTTTAAACTTACAATATTCGCACATTCGCAGGTCTCCTGAATCACCCTGTATATTAACAGTGTGAGACAACTCTCAGCAGTCCTTGCTTTGAATACAGGCTTTGTTTCGAATTCGAATTTAAGTTGTAGGGAAAATTAGTTCATTCTGTTTGTTTGAGAGCTTACGGTCTAGCCCTGCTACGCTGAACTATTCTGGCTGCCAATTAAATGGATATCTGATGTTTATATTTTCTCTGTAATTGTCTAGAATTCCCTAATTTAGAAGCTCTTATTTCTAAACGCATCCACTGACTATCAGTTCGACAGATATCGGCGTTTCTGTTAAGGTGCGACCACACCGCTGCTTAAAAAACGGTGACGGTACGGAATCGCAATGACGCATCGTATCCGTACCGTTTTTACCGCATACTCCCCACACCGCTGCTTAAAATACGCAGACGGTACGGAAACGCAGTGACTTTCGTATGGGGTACGTCGTGCGTTTTCGCACCGTCGCCGTTTTTTGAGAAGCGGTGTGGGGAGCATGCGGTGAAAACGGTACGGATACGATGCGTCACTGCGATTCCGTACCGTCTGCGTTTTTTGAGCAGCGGTCTGTGTAGCATGCGGTAAAAACAGTACGGATACGATGCGTCACTGCAATGCCGTACCGTCACCGTTTTTTAAGAAGCGCGGTGTGACCACCTGATCAAAGGCAATGCGATGTGTGATCTTGATCTAGATTTCAATTTCATTATCAAATAGGAGATATTTTCACAATATAATACACAATAACCTGGGATACTTGTTTTCATTTCGATGATTTTGATTGCAATTATGTAATTTTCCTGTCCTTGATTGAATAAAAGAAAAGTGAACAGTGGCGGGAATCGAACCCGCTTCTTCAGTTTGCGCGGAACGTCCCAACCGCGCTTTTTCTTTAGGGCCCATTTACACAGTGCACGAATACGCATGTGATTTTAGTTCCATCTGGACTACTGAAGTAACATTTAATTAAGCCGGACAATCAAATGCCGCATTATATTGAAAGTCGCATCCGAAGTCTAATCTTATATTTATATTGTAAATCAAGTTAGAAGTGTATATTTTACCAAAAACTAATTTAGAAATGTGTAAAAATAGTCCCCAATATAAATGCATTTTGATATTTAATAAAATTTCTAATACAATCAAATTAGAACCTAGAAATGAATTATTTAAAAAAATACTAATTGATAAATGCTATTACTCGGTTAAGGATTTCCTTAATGACAATAGTTTGGATAGCATACCATAATCTTTCAAATAATATTAGAATATTAAATGAATTGTATTTATTGAATGTAATCAAATTAAATCATTAAATTAATTGTTATTATATAATAATACCTAAAGTTTAGCTTTTAGTCTAGTTTTAAGTTTCTGTTGCATGCCCTTCCAGGGTGTCATGGCCTTAAATACTTGTACCTTATTATGTAACATCCTAATTTTATTGTACATGACTACAACAAATAAATGAAATAAATGAAATATTATATTTAAGTTTACAAAAGATATCATTGCATAAACCATAGATCAAGCAAACGTATCTACTTAGCGTGTCAAATTAACTCAGCAATATCCACTGAGTTGTCCGTCTTTATTCGCAGCTTGCAGCTTTCGAGCGTCAATTTATGTAAGTTGAAGTCAACAAAAACATGCCTCGTTACGTGATATTTAATTGCAACAACACAAAAATTATGAACACTCAAGGGCCTGAGATATATTTAAAATCACAGGCAAGTAACAACTTCAGTACAGAATCTGACACGCTCGGCCCCTATACAAATAGATTAACTTGTTTCTTCTATAGTAAATTTAGTTTTGTGGCATAAACCAATCGCATATATTATTGGCCAATGGTATCGCGCATTTGTTTGCTATCTTCACAACAGATAGGCGAAGATTGATCACGGTTTGCGTTTGATTCGCAGTAGGTACGTCAGAGAGGTTCTAGATTTACGGCGCCTCTCGAGAACGCAACTGCACATGATTTACGTTCTGTGTTTTTTTGAATTTAATTTATTGCTAGGAGTTCGTTGGTCAAATGGCTATTATCCACTCGCCATAATATATATGTATAATTTTATTAATTACGTGTGTTTGATTATTGAATACGTAATATGTTATCCTCTTTTCATTAGTCCGTGTTTAATTGATGTTATTTTATTTTCTCCTTAGGTTTATTTTCTAATTAACACAAAGTTCAGATGAAAGATATTTTAGGTTTTCCAGTATCATGGGTAGGTTATTAAAACAGAATTTTACTATAATATAAAATATTAACTCATACGTATAAGTCCCAATATATATTACTGATATTGAATACACGGCTATGTTCAACAAGTCAATTACAAAACTACATGTCTTATCATTATCATAATAAAATTCTCATATAACGACCACTAAAACATAAACAAAATATGATACACAGACGTTCCATGCCGAGGTCCCCAGCATCTTTACATTTACTGAGGAAAATAAAAGCACAGTCAAAAAAACATCAAAAACTCATTAGTTCCCATTTCATGCCGTGACGACACTAAGGAAACAGTATAACTAATGTAAGGTAATAAACAGAGGAGTGTCGTATTTCTTTTTATAACTTCACTGTTCCATTTTCTGATTTAAAAGGTACTTATCTGGGGAAGGTGGAAATCTGTGTTAGCGGCTGAGGTTACTACCTATCTTATGCCTGATATTACGCTTTAATAGTATTACGGTTATCTTTGTTAGATGTCTCGTGATATTCTATACTATACTTGTCATTTTAAGGTAATAAACGGTTTAAGATTTCTTCTGACTTTAGGTATAAAATTTGAACTTTACTTACCACATTTAACCGTGCAAGATGAACAGCATTAACTTATAATCATTGTTCGAAAAAAGATCACTTAATAATTCAATGTTAATTCACTCTTCGTACATATATTCTGTTATTTTGATGTATAAATAAATGTGATATTCAATTAAAATACTGACTTCTGATTCTAAAATTAATTTCTCGTTGACATTCAGAAATTCAAAGCATAGTCCCCATCTATACCTGAAAAACATAATACGTAATATGTTCTTGGAATTTCAGAATAGATAGCAGACTGCGAACGCAGTGTTTTTTTTTCCCTAAAAAGAGCAAAGACTAAAATAACCCTAGATTAACAAAGGAGATTTATATCGTAATAAGCATTATAATGCCTACAAAAAAAAAGATTTACTTACCATTTTATCTCAGCCTTGTAACAAATATCCAATAATCAAATTATTTATACAAGAATAGGTCGTGTAGAAATGTTCGAGCACATATTTGTAATCAAGAGAAAAGAAGCGATTAGACATGTAAGCCTCAAAGGAATGCCTACGAGCGACAAAGGAGACTTAAAGGGAAGGATAATCCCCACAGATGTCTTATGAGGATAAATATTCGTTGTATGCTGCGGGTTAAGAGCTAGACTTTGGTCAGGTAAATGGAATTGTCTTGCTCGGGCCGCGCGGGCGTCCAACGGGTTCATAAATCCACTAGCGCATAAAGTCAGAAAAACCAACATCAGTGGGGTCTTTCATTGCGTATGATTGTTCTAGATCTCAAGGTCTTTTTATATTTGGGAACGCAGGAATGAGATGAAGTTTTATGAATAAGACGGCCACTGTCTGTTTAAATTTTCACCACGGCTGGCCGTGCCGCCATCGGCTACCCGCTGCGCCGTTGCGAACTTTTCATTAGTTCGGACATAAGGCCGCCATTCTTTTACTGTGCGCTGAATCGGTAAGGTTGTTTGACTGGTAGGTCACTTTGTTGTTTAGACATCGCATCGCAATTAGTCTAATGTACTAACTGAACATTTCGACAACACTTATTAAATGTAATTATTACGATATATATTAAGTACGAGTAAATAATAATAGGCTAATAATGGGGTAGTAAATATAGTTATTTGACAATTCAATCTTTGGAATATTTCAAAATGTCAGGGTCAACCATTTAATCAATAATGTCAGTAGTCAGTACTCGCAAAGTGTAATCGGTAGTTAATTAATTAGGAGATAAAATGTCTATGATAATATAATTATGTACTTACATATAATTACTTGTCACACAAAATATTTTTTTGTAAATAAAAGTACTTTTTTAATCGCTCGTAGGTAGTTACAAATATTTTATCATTTTCCAAGACTTAATACTTATATATGCCAAAATTCTGAAATTTATCATTTAAATTCATACAGCACCTTGCAATTGTAGGTTGTCAGATTAACAAATTAAAATTTGTTTTTTTTTCTTTTCTTAACCTTGTATATGTCTTTAAATATCAAGTTAGTATTACAAAATCATGCTTATTGTATGTGTATAATGCATATTAATATGATTGATTGCTTAACTTCGTAAAGCGCATCTAATACACTTAAACGAGCAAAACTCTCATCTAACCCATCGAATGGCCCTTTGAACAAGTCATTTTGTCCTGCAGCCAATCCTGATCACCTTTATTACTCTAAGAGGAAAAGACAAAATCCTTCCTAATTTTGTTCGTTTCAAGCCACAGTACCCATAAACATAGAAGTGCAATCGGTATCTTTAACGTTAACGTCTGTATCGTTAACGATAAAATTGTAACTTTTTAGAACTCTTGAGGAAAATTGTGGTGAACACCGCACGTACGGCAAGAATGGCAAAATGCCTTAAATGGGACTCTTTGCGACAACCGCTCTTGCTGTGCCACCATTTTTAAAGCCTGACTAGAAATATACGACTATTGTTAAAGAGGGCGCTGCCTGTTATTCTGCTGTACGCGGTGACAGTTCAGTATCAGTATGAAGATAAAGATAAAGATACTTTATTTGCATTAAACATTACCAGGTACATGATCTTAATAATATTTAGTGGTAGGTTTACATGCTTAACCTCATTTGGTATGCAAAATAATAACTTAAAACTATTACAATTATTACAGTAGGTATGTGTCATTCTTATAAACTATTTAGTTAAAAACAGCCAAGAAGTTATTGTTCCTGTACTCTACTAATCACTAATATATTTTACGCAGATTTTACGTAATATTATAATATTTTATCCTGTTTCGAATAACTCACTAACACTATAAAAGTTTTTAACGTTAAGCCATTCGTATAATTTATTTTTAAATAAATTAATATCCATTGTGCGGAATTGGACAGGTATTCTGTTATATACTTTTACACTAGTGATTAAACAACTTTTAGAGTGTTTTGTCAATCGAGAAGGAGCATCTGGTAGTAGTCTGCCTGGGTCTCTGCATGAGCGAGGATTCTTGTCGCAGGCTTTTTTGAACATTGACTTGTACTTGTGGACAAAAATACACATTTCATATATGTAGAGCGCTGGGAGAGGCAAAAGACCGAGCTCTCTAAATAGTGGTCGGCAGCTTTCATCCGGCCGCATAAATAGTTCTAAAAGATTCCGCAACATGGCGCCTAGTCATATACATATGTAGTTCTGGTCAGACTATTTATAATATACCTGCAACACACTAGTCCAATAGTTTGGTTCGTTCGTAGGCGCTTTTCGCTACGAGTACATACGTATTTCCCTGTGTCGGCTACGAAGTTCGTATCATGTAGCATGCGCTGGCATATATTTTAGCACTTTCGAAACCGGGCTCTACGCGGCGCTACGACATTTTCGCTACATACGGGGAAACCCATGTAATCGGCTACGCTTCTACGAGCGGTGTGCCCGACAGTCGGGTTCTTGGTAGCGAAAGTGTTAGGTAATATTGAAAACTTGCTGCGCCGAAAAGGCAATTCGAAATAAATGGCGATAATTTAAAACACAACGAAAGGGAGTATTTGAAATCGACACCAGTTGCTGATTATTAATTTCGCACTTGTAATAAACGACGTTTTACAGTACAATATCTGGGCGACCGAGCTTCGCTCGGTTCTATTTTAATATATCACGTCTTTAGATAAAAAAAAAACTCTTATAAATACAAAAACAAAAAAAAAGACAAAAAACAAAAACTTAATTTCTGGCCGGGATTCGAAACCCTGACACCTACGATCTATCTGCGTACATTAGACCGACCTCGTGCGACTGAGCTACGCGGAATCGATGCGCGCGCGGCGAAATTAAGGACCATATTTTACGTTTACAAATGCGAAAGAAAAAC